>NW_017095778.1:391706-566257 GCF_001412225.1 Nicrophorus vespilloides
CTGAAAAGTGCACTAGAAAAAACTAGAACAACCAGAAGATCAACCCCCACAATTAAATTATTATAGAATGCAAATGAAAACAAATATCAAGTGGGTCATTCTGACCCGTCGTAGTACTTAAGTGTTAAAATAGAAAACAATATTACTTTTACTAGAACGAATCCCAAATGTATGTATAAATCTGCATACAAAACTTGCAAATTACAACTTTACACGTTGAATAAAGAAACGAATGTACATAGAATCAACTAGTGAGTACACACCTACAATTCTTAAACAGTCTTAACCCGTTACTACTACTAACAATGAAATTAAATACAAGTACTACCTGTGGGTCAAAATGACCCATTTAGAACTCCTACTGAAAAGTGCACTAGAAAAAACTAGAACAACCAGAAGATCAACCCCCACAATTAAATTATTATAGAATGCAAATGAAAACAAATATCAAGTGGGTCATTCTGACCCGTCGGTAGTACTTAAGTGTTAAAATAGAAAACAATATTACTTTTACTAGAACGAATCCCAAATGTACGTATAAATCTGCATACAAAACGTGCAAATTACAACTTTACACTTTGAATAAAGAAACGAATGTACATAGAATCAACTAGTGAGTACACACCTACAATTCTTAAACAGTCTTAACCCGTAACTACTACTAACAATGAAATAAAATACAAGTACTACCTGTGGGTCAAAATGTCCCGTTTAGAACTCCTACTGAAAAATGTACTAGAAAAAACTAGAACAACTAGAAGATCAACCTCCACAATTAAATTATTATAGAATGCTGTTTTCATTCGCATTCAATATCAAGTGGGTCATTCTGACCCGTCGGTAGTACTTAAGTGTTAAAATAAAAAACAATATTACTTTTACTTGAACGAATCCCAAATGTTTGTATAAATCTGCATACAAAACAAATTAATTACATATAAAGTATTCAAAATTAACAAAAAAATATCAACAATTATACTTCATTATTAAAAAGTAAAGTATACATAATTTATAATAAATGATAAATCTAGAATTACATATGAAAAAAAAAACATAATTTGCAATTTGAAAAGGTTAAATTCGATGTCAGATTGCAGACAGATATTGATTGGTGTTAAGTTCAATCTGTAATTATTTAATCAGTTCGTGGAATTCATTCCATTTTCATAAGATTGTATCAAGATTATCCAAAGTATACAATTATTTAATAACTGAAAGTAAACTAAAAAATATATATAATATTTTTCTATTACAGATTAAATAAATTATTGCAATTAATTAACTATATAAATCATGCATTTTATGTACATATTATAATATTTCTACACGCATTTCTGTAATTAAAGTGTTTCAAATAATATAATAAATTTAATACAAACTTTATGCAATTCTTATTCAAATTACTAAAACGTATTTGTTTTAATTATTCATATTTTATTAACTATTTGATTTCTTTATTACAAATTCTCAAAAAATCAGTAATTTTGTTACTAAATTTTGAAAATATATATATAAATTAGTAATATAATCATCACAAGAATATTGTTTTTTTTATATTTTACTAAAAATTACTATTTCATTAAAACCAAAATTTGTTTATTAAAATTTCAATATTAATTAATAAAAGAAAGTAATTTTATGAATTAAAGTTTACGTTTTTTTTTCAAGTGAAATATTACTACTGGGTTGTAAAAAGTGAGTGCTATTATTAATAGTTATCGTTCAATCTTGTTTATATTATAAACAAGTGCTATAAAAGCAAAGTGCGTAAGAGTTTATTAAAGTTCACCCTCAACGGTCGTTACAAACTTAACATTATTTATCTGATCGTAGAAGAAAATCATAAAACTAAATGGTTTTTCAGAGATTGCTTGCAAAAAAAAATAGTTGAGCTATTGATGCACAAAGGTTATATTTCATGTAGAATTTTTGATGAACACTTGAGGAATATACTAGAATAAGCATAAGATGTAAATGTTCTTCAACTATGTTTGAAAAATAGCCCACACTATATGTAAATACAAAAGCAAGTCATAAAAGTCTTCATGTTTTATAACCTTATGATTCCCTTATGAAATTTATATAAAATATCTTCGTTACTATTATTTGCAAATCTTTATTTTCTTTTTAAATTTGTTTTTTCTTTATAATTTCTAGAAATTTAACATGAAACATCATAAAATATATGACAAAAATTACAAAAAAAAATATTTATTTTTTATTTTTTTATGAAAATTGTTAAATTGTTGTATTATCTAGCAATAAAATAATAATATACAATTATAATAATTATTTAAAAACTTCATGAATTTATTTGTAAAATTGATAATAAAATGATTATAAATACACTTTTAATAGTTTTGAAGAAAAAAATGATGCCTAAAGGAACGTTTGTGATTGAGGATGAAAATATTTTTCTGGATTTAAAAGTAGCAAAAAGATTGGCACAATGCGGTGTTTCGTTGGAAAATGCTGCAAGCGATTGCAAGTTGAAGCTTAGAAGAATAAGTCTAAAGCCTGCCTCCGAGGAATATGGAAATCCAAAGCTACAGACTGCACAGTTGTACTTTTTAAAGTAAACCTCTGTTGTATATTTATTTTATTTAAACAATAAATTATTATATACATTATTTATATTGTTTCTATCAACATGTACATAAAATTTGTTACATTACCTACTGTTAAAAATTAGTTGCTTCCAACAGTTTTAATCGTCGAAAGACAAAATTAAATTTAAAAATTAATGATTCAATTTGGAATCACTGGGCTGGAAAGAGTTAAGTTCTACGGATGGGTCAGAATGACCCATTTGATATCATTCTTATTCTATTGCAATTTTATTAATAAAAATGAATTAATCTGTGTAAAAATTAACATTTTGTTCTGTTTTTTCAATATATAATAATCGGGTCACTTTGATCTATTCGCAGTTATCGTGTTTTATTTATTTGTCCGTAGTAGATACAGGTTAAATAGTTTTATGTAAGGAGTAAAATTATGTAAAAAATGCAAATTTTTAATGTATATAAACAAAATCATAAATTTATTTACAATTTTTTATTCTGTTCTGTTTATTTTTAACTAGTAAGTACTACGGATGGGTCAGAGTGACCCACCTTATATCTGTTTTCATTAGCATTCTATTGTAATTTTATTAATTAATATGTGTTTTTTTGTAAAATGTAATAATTTGTTCTATTTTTTTCAATATTAAATAATCGGGTCATTTTGACCTATTCAAAGTTATTGTGTTTTATTTATTTGTCCGTAGTAGTTACAGGTTAAATAGTTTTATGCGATGAGTAAAATTATGTAAAAAATGCAAATTTTTAATGTATATAAACAAAATCATAAATTTATTTACAATTTTTTATTGTGTTCTGTTTATTTTTAACTCGTAAGTACTACGGAAGGGTCACAGTGACCCACCTCATATCTGTTTTCATTAGCATTCTATTGTAATTTTAATAATTATTTTTTTTGTAAAAAATAATAATTTATTATATTTTTTTTAATATTTAATACTCGAGTAATTTTGACCAATTGGCAGTAATTGTGTTTTATTAATTTGTCCGTAGTTGTCAGAGGTTAAATAGTTTTATGGGAAAAGTAGACTTATGAAAACGATGCAAATTTTTAATGTACAAAACTTTAAATTTATTAACAAGTTTATTTATTTACAATTTTTATACTGTTCTCTTTAAGCCAAAGTTTTAACGAACTCTTTTTACCATGGAAATTTAGTTTTTTTTATTATAAATTATATAAAAATAACTATTTCTAAAAAAAATTTAGTGGAAATTTAATCAATTGAATTTATGTATAAAGAAGGAGATAAAGAAAATTTTAAGATCTAATTAATGAAATTTGAATGTTAAAAATATGGCTTACTTTTTATTAAAAAGTTTATAAAAAATTAAATTAGTGCAAAAAATATAATTTTATACAAGGAGAATTTTCATAAAAATAAAACAAATTAAATAGATATTAAAGCAAATAGTTTTCTATTACAGCAAAACCGCTGAAACAACTGAATACAATGTGTAATTTTGTCTTTCGGCAATGTTTTTAAATATCATTTTTAATTATTAAAATTTGAATAAAAAAAAATAAAAATTAATGGAAATGAAACAAATATAAATTAATTAATTAATTAATTTAGTTTGTATCTTGAAAATACTCATGTAATTAATATTTTATATAATAACCAACGCATTTTAATACGTTTAACAATTCGTTAGGAAAATTATGAAACTGCACAGACAAAAAAAAATGAGATGCAATTTTCGCATTCGACGAAAATTTAACGAAACCGTAAATTGCATAAAGTATTGTTTGGTTTGCTTTGCGCTCTCGGCTTTTGAGTTTGTGCTAGTAATCAGAAATTCAGCGAAATTCATTCTGGGGGAGTACACGAAACACAACAGAAAAAAAAATGTATGTACGCAGCATGGAAACTCGTTTCGATGAATATTCATGGGGTTTTTAATAATTTTCGTTTGCATTCGCTGCATTTTTAAATAAAGCCTGGAAAAGGTGAATGGATACCAAAAATATATATAGAAACATCGTCAACGTCGCTCGGTCACACGCATCCACGTCCGGAAACGGAAGTGATAGGGAAAACATAGATAGAGAGAAGAAAAAAAATTGTTTTTGAACGAGAGTGAGTGAGAAGTGGGCGATTTACGTATATAGTTTTGGAATGATTGTGTTTCAGAGAAATTAGGCTGTTTATAGTTGAGCCGTGTAAAGCAAAGGGCAGACAGCGCAATCAATCGTGATTAAAAGCCATTAATTACGGCTCGGATTTCATTAATTATTTTCTCCCTCCCTCTGCGTATCCCATAATAAAATAATTCATAATGGTACTGAAAGCGTATAAATAAGCTTTTACTAGAATTTTGGCAGCTCACTAAATTCACATTATTGCATTATTACCATTTATTACAACCGCCATTAATTTCCGTCAAAAACTAACGCGAGACAAATTTATTATTTCCATCCATTTGTGCACACCCCACCTCAAATTTAATGGGTCAAAAGTGTATTTCATATTTTCAAAAAAAAAAAAACACAATTATTCTTTCTTATTATATTTTTCTAAATTTTTATAATCATTTCCTATGAATTTATAGAACATTTTTACCAATAATTGAATTTAAAAAAAACTTTGTAATTTATTAATAATATTAGAAGAAACTCTATCAATTTCGATATATATATTAATCCACTTTTAAATTTAAAAAAATGCGTCTTATATTCGAGTAAATTTATATTTTTTTAAATG
The DNA here is from genome assembly GCF_001412225.1 of Nicrophorus vespilloides. Classification (NCBI taxonomy): domain Eukaryota; kingdom Metazoa; phylum Arthropoda; class Insecta; order Coleoptera; family Silphidae; genus Nicrophorus; species Nicrophorus vespilloides. The sequence goes on from NW_017095778.1 coordinate 396,997, forward strand.
AATTTTGCATCAAAACTTAAAAATATTACTCATATTCTAGATAAATCTTATATACAAGTGCATCATACTATATCTAATATAGTAACTCATGTATATTACACAAATTCTGCGTCTTATACACAAATTCCTACTATACACAATGAAAAAACTCGCGCATAGTATACAATTTTGTATGTGTCTTATGTACAAATACATACTATACTCAATAGAATAACTTGTGCATATTACTAAAATTATTGGTGCGTCTTCATAATCAATGAAGTAACTCGCGCATATTATTCAAATTTTAGATGTGTCTTATGTACAAATGCATACTATATTACTAGAATTATTGATGGATCTTATACACCACAAATTTTTACTAGTAACTCGCATATTTTATTCAAATTTTAGATGAGTCTTATGTATAAATGCATACTATACTCCATAGATACATCTTATAAATTCATACTATACTCAATATTACTTAGAATCTAGATTTGATATTGGTTGGACTGAGACCTTTTAAATAAAAGTACTGTACAACATAATAATAACCATTTTTTTTTTCCATGTTTACAAATTTACTGACAGCGTTCGATCATAGTAATTAAAAAAATGCTTTTAATACGTGAGTTCGGGAAGTTCTGAGAACTTTCTCAAATATTTTGCCCTTAAAAATTTTGGTCTGTCATTAGTTTTTCTACGAAACCCCAAATATTTATCGCGACTTTGAGAATTATTGCTCTATAGAATAACTTGTAAATACTACTAAAATTAGAAATGCGTTTTATACACAAATTGCAACCTATAAATTTAAGTTGCGTCTTATACAGAAATGTCTTCTCTACTAAAAAACGAAAGTTTACTCATGCATATTATTCAAATTCAAAGTGTGTCTTATACAGGAATGTCTTCTATACTGATAGGAGTAAGTAGAGAAGTTCACTCATACCTAAGTGCGTCTTATACAGAAAGCATGCTATACTCAATAGAGTAAGTCGTGCATATTACTCTAATTCCAGGTGCGTTTTTATACACAAATTCATAATATTCTCAATTGAGTGACTCGTGCATATTACTCAAGTTTTAGATGCGTATTATACACAAATTGGATCTTACACTACATAAGGCAATTCGTAAATATTACTCAAATACAAGATACCTTCTATATGCAAATTCATACTATACTCAATCGAGCATACTATATACTTATTAGGTTAACTTATTCATACATTAATCAAAAATTATATCATGTAAATTACTCAAACTTTAGGTGCGTCTTATCAACAAATATACTCAAAAGATACAAATTTTCTTCCTACATTAAATAAAGTAAGTTATCCATATTACTCAAATTTTAATATTATAATTCTTCTATACAACAAAAAAAAAGCCCTAAAACGATACCACGTGGAACACCTTCAATAATAAAACTAAACAAAATATTTACCATTTTTTTATTATTGCAAAAAATGTTGTTAATATGCATTTTTTGTTATGTTCAAAGTCTAATAGATAATAGTTATTAAAATGTAATAAATTTGTTTTGTTTGCCGTGTATAAACATAAAACCATATGTAATAAAGATAAAAACCAATGTGACCTAAAAAATACTCGGAATATTTAACTGAATTTTCTATTTTTACAGTAGAAATAACATGACAAATTGTATGTAGAAATTAAAAAAATAATAATTATTATTATAAAATTTAAGAAATAACAACATAATGACTGTTACTTATAAACGAAATTTCCGTACATCTGTTTATACGACATTGGATTTTTTTTTGTAAGAAGTCCAGCTGCAAAGTTTTGGTTTAGAAGACAGATTTTATCTTGCAAATAATTCCTTTGGTGCTCATTCATCAATCTTGATTTACAACCTTCTTTTCAGTATCTTCAGGCGACTTCAATCAGTTCAAAGCTTTCCTTTATCTTTACGACTTTCATCACGATGATTTATTTCTGTACATTTTCTCAGCAGTATTTTTATTTATTTACTCTTTTTTTAATGTAATCTTTAAGTTTAAACAATTTTTATTAGATTCTAGTAGCTTTGGGACATCATCACTTACTTTATTTTAAATAATCCAGTTTTCAAGAAATAACATTACTTTTTCTAGTTCTATCCAACCTACAGATCTATGATGATACACTCAGAAGTATGAAGAAGAAAACTTATTAATAAATATTTTACAAAAAAAAAATTTATTTCAAAGGGTGTCCCAAAATTATCGCAATATTTGAATTTACCGCCATTTGTGCAGTAAAGTGTTGGAAACCCCCAAAAAAAAAACAATTTGACAAATTCAAATCTTGCGTTAATTTTGGGACACTCTTTATTTTGCATTCATATTAATAAAGTTTTAAATATCTGTTTCAATTTACATAATTTAATTTCAATGTACAAACAACATAATTAGGATTTTCTTAAATAGAATTGACGTGAGATAAATTTAATAAAAACTGAAATTATGGAGAGACAAATAAAATGTGAGAATAAAACATTCTGAGTTTTGTTCCGCATGTTGACGTTATTACCATTCGTGACGTCGGGATAAAAGTGAATTAAGATTTTATAAGTTGTTGAGGTCCAGCTTTAAAGCTGCTTAATCTGTTTACCATCGCGACTTTATCGCAGACGTAAAAATATCACTTTACGAGACGGCTGGTCGTTATCTTAGGGTTCGGCCAGACATTATTCAGAAGGTCTTAACGTTGCTAATAAAACTCGCAGAAAGGGGGGTTTTGCTGAGAGCGGGGGGACCGACGGCCCTTTTTGGAACGAGGAAAGCTTTAATAACTTACAACAAAGTTTACAAATCGATCTAACCTGAGGAAAACGAAGAAAAAACTCATGGAATGTGTCTGTAACCTTGGTAATTTCAGTATTGAAACTTGTAAATTTTATCATAAATAAAAATAATTTTAATTTAATACTTTTAAACTTTATTTTAACATACAGATTAAACTAAATTTAGTAATTTTCAGGAAATTTAGAAAAATTCTATTTTCATATATAATTTCTGAAAATATTACATTTCATGAGAAAATAATTATGTAAATTTAATAAATTTTATCATACAAATTATAATAAAGAGAAAAATATAATTTTAATCATTTTCAAGGAAATTCATGAAAAATCCATTTTCATAAATAATTTCTGAAAATAATACATTTCACTAACGAGAAAAATATTATTTCCATTTAATGCTTAAATTAATGAAAATATCATATAAATTAATATCGAAGAAATAATTTTAATCATTTTCAGGAAATTCATACCATTTCTACATTCATATAAAATTGCTGAAAATCGTACAGTAATGAGAAAATTATATTTTTTTTTAATTCATTTCAATAATTAATTAAAATAATTTATTTTTCAATAATTAAAACCGGATAAAATAAAAAAAGAAGATTTAATATTATGAACTAATTAATAAATAAATAAAAAATACATTGAAAATAAATAAAAGTTATTAAGTTAAATATTCATGAAAAATAATATTTAATAAAATAAAACTAATTAATTAGTATTATTTTCACGAAATAATACATATTCAATTACCATTTTTAACAAGTCATTATCATCCATTTCGATAATGAATTCGAACGAGACAGAGGGAAAAAAAATATAAAAGAGAAAATCACTTTTCGATGATTAAAAATTAATATCTGAACTATGAATATCATATGGATTGATTTGGAACAGGACAGGCGGACAACGAGACGCGCGCGTTCCGTAATTAATTACAAATGGAAATTTCGTGTTAGAAATAATATAAAATTAAATTTCGATCAATTTCGGCTGTTGACGCATTTGCAAATCGGGGCGGAAACGGATAGCGATATTTTGATTGTTCTCGTTTTTTGTTCTTCACAACAAAATCCTATGATATCGTTTATAATTAATAATAATAAATCGTGCTGATGTGATTAATCGTTTTTCACTATTGTTATTCAGTTTTTAATGTTCGCACATTATTTTTTATAAATTTTAATAGAATAATAGAGAGTTTTTAATAATCAAACAATTAATTTGCAAAGCTTTAAACTTATAAAGTATTTTTTTATAAATTATATTTTAGAAATTATTTATTATAAAAAAAACAATAATAATTATAAAATAATATTACTTATAAGTATTTTTATAAACTTGTCAAATATAAAATTGTATTATGAAAAAGTACATGTAAATGCGCATATTTGACAAGGATAATTTACATTGCTGTACGCTACAAATACTTGTATAGGTTGTCAAGTGTACGTGTTTAACATGTACATTATTGGACGTGTAACGAGCAGCACCAAAGTTTGTTGCAGATACATATTTTCAGCACTCGAGTAATGAATATGTTGTAAAAGTTTCCATGTTTTTCAAATTACTTGCTAAGTTTCATGTAATACGAATGAATATAATTGTAATCGTATTATCTTTTTCGAACATGCTTCTATTTCATTATAAAATTACGTTTCTATATGTGTAAAATATTATTTTTCTAGCATTGAATTTTCTTCCACCTCTGACGCTTATTACAGGAAATCTGTAATAGATGGAAATCTGTTAGTAAACTCTAATTATAGCCTAAATATTTAAGAATATATTAAGTATTCATATTTGTAATTGCCATTTGTGCTTGACGTGTAATACAATAAAATATGAAGACAATGTATTTTTGGTGCATTAAAGATTTGTTTTTCTAGCGTTTTGCAAATGTCAAATTGTTAATACACATTAAGAAAAACTTAAATATTTAAGTTTAATTTGATTATTCATGCTTGTATTTACCATGTGTTGGTGAGTAATATAATAAAAGGTAAAGCAACTACATTTTTTGAGCATTTTGAGCACGTTTCTTCTAAATTGAAAGTGAATTACAAAAAAAAATAGCAATGGATACAAATCTACCAATACACTCTAATAAAAGCCTAAATAATGAAGTTTAATTTTGCCACATGTGATAGAATTCAATGAAATGTAGAGACACTAATTTGTGGTTTATTAAAAAAAATTCGAATTTGGAAGAATATTACAAAAAAATAGTAACAGATACAAATCTACAAATATTATCTAATGAAAACCTGAATATTTAAGAATAATTTGAGTATTTATGCTTGTATTTCCCATTTGTGGTTCATGAGTAATACAATGAAATGTAAAACATAATTTGAAAATGGTAAATGATACAAATCTGCTAATATTCTCTAAGGAAATCTTGCAATATTAGTATTCATACTTGTAATATTCAATTTACGTTAACGCATAATTCAATAAAATGTAGAGATACTGAGTTTTTGGTGGATTAAAAAACGTTTTTTTTTATTTGTACGCGTATTGCAGGAAAATAGTAACATATACAAATCTTCAAATATTCTCTAATGAAAACCTGAATATTTAACATTAATTTGAGTAATTATAGTTGTATAGTTGTATTGTGATTCATGAGTAATACAGTAAAATATAAAGCGACTTATTTTTTAAGAATTGTAATACGTTTCTTCTAATTAGAACAAGTATTACAATAAAATAATAATAGTTACACATTTGCAAATACACTCTAATGATAGCCGAAATATTTAAGTTTAATTTTAGTATTAATGCTGGTATTTGCCATGTATGTTTGATGAGGAAGACAAGAAAATGTGAAGACACTATTTTTTGATCTATTAAAAAAGTTTTTTTTCTAATTTGGAAGTGTATTACAGGAAAATAGTAACAAATACAAATCTGTTCATTATCTCGAATGAAAACCTGAATATTTATGATTAATTAGAGTATTTATACTTGTTTATGCCATGTGTGGTTCATAAGTAATACAATGGAATGTAAAGCGACTTAATTTTTTAAAAATTATAATACGTTTCTTCTCACTGGAACGACTATTAATAAAACAGTAATAGTTGCATATTGGCCAATATACTCTAATGATAGCCGAAATATTTAATTTTAATTTTAGTATTAATGATTGTATTTGCCATGTGTGTTTGATGAGTAAGACAAGAAAATGTGGAGACACTAATTTTTGATCTATTAAAAGTTTTTTTTTCTAAATTGGACGTGTATGACAGGAGAATAGTAACAGACACAAATCTGCTAATAGTTTCTGATGAAAACCTAAATATTTAAGAATAATTTGAGTATTTATACTTGTATTTCCCATATGTATACATATCCCATCCCATCCCATAATACACACTTAATTTGAAAAATATTACAAATCTGCTAATATTCTCTAAGAAAATCTTGCAGATTCAAGTTTACTTTTAGTATTCATACTTGTAATTTTCAATTTACGTTAACGCACAATTCAATAATCTACATTTTATTGAGCATTGCAAAACGTTTTTCCTTATTACTTAAAACCCGTAATTACAAATATACAAATAATATACAAATTTGACACTACACTTCAATGAAAACCAGAATATTTAAGTTTAATTTGAATCTATTAATACATGTATTTCTTATGTGTGGTTGCCGAGTAATTCGATTAAACAAGAAGAGCCTGAATCAAGTGAATTTCACATTACGTTTGTTTGGATTTGATGAAAAAAAAAAGTCAAAATTATGTAATTATGTAACAATTTTTGTAATGTAACAGAAATAATTTTGTCACTTTTTCTATTTGTTATAAAATGATCAAATATTTTATAAATTTCAAATGCACTTATCAGTGAATTAATGTTGGATTATCGCTGTTATATAAAAAAAAATCTTTATAAGCTCCATAATTCTTCAACACAATTAGGAAAATGAGTCATATATTTCAACTACATAATATTAATCCCTCTTGCAGCTTAAATATATCATACATCACAATTACTCACTTCACACGTAATTTAGTTAATGAAACTGGGGACCCCACAAAAATATTAAATTAGGAATAACAGCTAACTTTTAACAGTATTATTTAATCATAATTTAATAAAAAAAATAATACTTTACAACTCAATTATCAACTTTTTTAATATTCAATTTATTTTTTTATAAAATTATTTTGTTGATAAAAGAAATAATAACATTAAAATAATATTAACAAAAATAAAATTAACAAAATTATAATAATAATGGATAAAAATACACATTTTTGATAGATTTTTATATTTTGTCTACATTTGTATTTTGGAGCTATAGTTCATGAGTTTGAAGAAATAATAAAAAATATTAGAGCTTTAAATTGAAAAAATAAATGGACAAATCTTAACGAAAAAATCCTAATATTTTCACAAAATTTCATACATCAATCATTGCTTAAATAGATTTTAATATGTAATTCTAAAACTAATGGAAATAACAGAAAAGTCGTAATATTTCAAAAATTATTTAACATTTAATTATAATGAAGTTTGTGTTTTTCATTAAAATCTTAATTAGAAGATTTAATTAACTTAAAAATTAATTGGAAAATGTTGAAAAATTAATAAATTAATTGTGTTTTCCTGTTTTCGAAATTTACGAATTTTGTGTTTTTCATTAAGAACTAAATACGCTAAGACACAATACGCTAAGAATTTTATAATATCGAAGTTTCAGAGAATGTTCAATAAACGAGTATAATTAAAATGTATTGCGATGAATAACGGGGCGAGAGAGAGAGAGACAAGGGAGAGTCCAAACGGTCCTTAAACAAGGCAAGCAAGAAGATGCATTATTAAATTCTTTAATCTCATTATAAATATTGGCCTCGGGTATTACGACCGGACCACCGGCTGATAACATGTTAACCCGTCCGACGAAGGGTTTGAAGTGTGTTTTGGGTGGCGGTGGCAACGTCGAAAGGGTGAGAGTGAGGATGTGTGGATGTGGACGAGGATGAGAGGGTTTCGACGATGTCGGCGGTGGTAGCGGTAGTAGCAGTGTCGGATGCAACCGCCCCCGGATTCGAGGGGTTGTTGTAACAAACGCTTGGAAAGGATAACTGTACCTCGGGGAAATTTACCCCGACAATACCTGTCCGTCGGCAACCCAAAAACCTGCTCTCACTACAATGTCTATATTGTTTACGATGCCCAACCACCCTCCAGCCACCCATCCACCTCGCACTTATTATTACGCAACGCAGCGCGGGCCCTGAAACCAGATAAGGCCGACGGCCTAATTGCACTTAATTAATTATTTTATGCGACCGACATTTTTGCATTAGCACAACCGACGCTCCCGCCACAGCCACAGCCGCCGCCACCAACCACCCTCGACATCATCACGTTTATAACATCATTTTTCCATAAAACCGACATAGTTATACATTCCTCTAATATCTCCATATTTTATCACTCTAATTATTTTCTAAGTTATAAAGAAAATGGATTATATAAAAATTCAAAAACAATTTAATGTTTAGATACACTTTATGATACTTGCCAAGTATTTAAGAAAACTATTAGTCGTTCTCGATAGACAATTTCTTATGGGAGTATCCGATAAAAAATTGCATGACAAGTACCAAATAGTAAATAGACAAATATCAATGCAAAGGACAATAAACTTGCCAAGCATTAAATAAAGTAATTGTTCTCAATAAACAATATATTTAAGAAAGTTGTGGAAGTAAGTGTTAACCAATTATCATGTAGTAAGTAAACAAATATTAATCTAAGAGAAAATAAACTACACTTTATATGATACTTCTCAAATATTTAAAAGAAATACTATTTGTTCTTGATAAACAATCTCTTTAATAAAAATAGTAAAGTAACCAATAAAAAATTAAATGACAATAAGAAACTTATGGAAGTAACCAATAATAAATTGCATGACAAGTACCAAGTAGTAAATAGACAAATATCAATGCAAAGGACAATAAAATATAGTTTATACTATACTTGCCAAGCATTAAAAAAAAGAACTAGTTGTTCTCAATAAACAATATCTTTAAGAAAGTTGTAGAAGTAAGTGTTAACAAATTATCATGTAGTAAGTAGACAAATGTTTATCCATGACAAAAAAAATACACTTTGTACGAACGGTACTTGCCAAGTATTAAAAAACTGCTATGTTGTCCTAGATAAAAAAAAATCTCTTTAAGAAACTTATGGAAGTAACCATTAACAAATTGCATGACAAAGTAGTAAGTAGACAAATATTAATCTAAAAGAAAATAAACTTCACTTTATACGATAGTTGTCAAATATTTAAAAGAAATACTATTTGTTCTTGATAAACAATCTCTTTAATAAATATAGTAAAGTAACCAATAAAAATTAAATGACAATAAGAAACTTATGGAAGAAACCAATAAAAAATTGCATGACAAGTGCCAAGTAGTAAGTAGACAAATATTAATCCAAGAGAAAATAAACTACACTTTATACCAGGGGTCGGCAACCTATGCCCATTTAAAAGTATAGTATATTATTTATATTTTCATAAATTTTAAAACATAAATATTAAAATGTATCTTATTATTCACTAATAGACTGTTTTAAAATGAAAATATCACTTACCCAAACGTCCTTTAATATTCACATTGTAGTTGATTTTGATCCGCAGTCAAAAAAGGTTGCCGGCTCCTGCTTATACCATACTTGTCAAGTATTTAAAAATATACTACTAGTTGTTCTTGATAAACATTTTTTTAAGAAACTACAATAGAAGTAATCGATAGCAAATTGCATGTCAAGTAATAAGCAGACAAATAGTAATTCAATAGAAGTAGAAAATAGAAAAATATGAATCGAAGACAAATTTTGATTATATTGTTTCAAGTACTTGATAATAAATATTTATACAAACTGAATTTTAATATGAAATGAAAGAAATTTCTTATACACTTGAATTTACAAAATTATTGTTATTAGGAAGTGATACAAAAATTATCATTTTTTTCTTATCTTTTAAAAAAGCAATAATAATTACTCCCAAATGCAATGTTTGCTGGTTGTTGTCAAAACAAAGTGGCTTTCCATTAACTCACGAGAAACCCATTTATTCCACTTTTCAACTTTACTAATGCATCCTAGGTGCCGGAAAACCATTGAATAAATAATAGTTTTCCTGTGAAAATTGGTTCGATTCTCTTCAATTTTTCAACTTTTTACTGTGAAAAAAATCTGTTAATTTTTAACTATACAATATTTCATTAACGATTCATAACAAATGATGATATTAACTAAGTGTTACAAGAAATTTTAAAAATTAAAAAAATAAATTATATTAATTTGGATTAATATGACTGTTTATTTTCAAAAATCGTATTAAATAATTAAAAAAAAATCTAAATTATCTTTTGCAATCAAACAAACATATCAAATTGGGGAAACGTAATTTAATTTAATTAGGGCAAGTATTAGCTATTATCTTTGCTGATTACAATGCGCTCATTCCACAACTAATTGCAATTATTTACGTCCTTGCACGACGACAAGGGTTTACAGTTAACCAACAACAATTACAATTTCAGAAATCCGAAGACGCCTTAATGAGAATTGACAATTAATGGTTACGAGAAAGACGAGTAACATAAATTTCGGACACTTAATCCTTTGAATCCAATGTCGAATTAACTAATTAAGCACAGAAATACCTTTTATAGTGCGGCTGCAATCAGTGCGGTTTCACTATAGTACGATTTGAAAATTTCAAAAGAAACTTAAGTTTAGTTTAGCATAAAAATAAATAGATAAAATTACATTTTATACATAAAAGTCATCAATTAGTCCGGTAAATTTCGAACACGTAAGCCTTCGAATGCAATATCGAATTAACTAATTAAGTACAGACATACCTCTTATAGTGCGACTACAATCAGTGCGGTTTCATTATAGTACGGTTTGAAAATTTCAAAAGAAACTAAAGTTTAGTTTAGCATAAAAATAAATTTTAAAAATTTAATACATAAAAGTCCTCAATTCGTCCTGTAAATTTCGAACACGGAAGCCTTTGAATTCAATATAGAATTAAATAATTAAGCACATAAATACCTGTTAATGTGCGGCTGCAATCAGTGCGGTTTAATTATAGTACGGTTTGAGAATTTCAAAAGAAACTAAAGTTTAGTTTAGCACAAAAAAATAATTCTAAAAAATGAATACATAAAATTACATTTTATACATAAAAGTCTTCAATTAGTCCAGTAAATTTCGGATACGTAAGCCTTTTAATCCAATATAGAATTAACTAATTAAGTACAGAAATACCTCTTATAATGCGGCTGCAATCAGTGCGGCTTCACTATAGTACAGTTTGAATATTAAAAAAACAACTTTAGCAGAATAAAAATTAATACATGAAATTATATTTTCTACAGAAAAACCTCAATTAGTCCGGTAAATTTCGAACACATAAGCCTTAGAATCCAATATCGAATTAACAAATTAAACACAAAAATACCTCCTTTAGTGCGGCTGCAATCAGTGCGGATTCATTGTAGAATGGTTTGAAAATTAAAAAACTTTGGCAGAATAAAAATAAATTCAAAAAAAAAAATACATAAAATTATATTGAATACATAAAAATCCTCAATTAGTCCGAATTTAAACAGTGCGTATATAAATACAAATATGTGAAGTAATAATAAAATACTAAAATTATTATAATAAAATAATAATTTAACTTATATAAAAATTACAAAAAAATAAATTATTCATTAAAAATTTTGAAAAATAATCAAATATTATTATAAAACCAAGAATAGAAAGTAAGAAAATGCATTAAGTAGATTAATAAATATTGATTTGATTGCAACAAAATGCGATTATTCTCTTGTGCGGTGCCATCAACAATTTGCGGTGAGATGATATTAATTAGCCGGGATTGCTTTTCAGAAATTAATTAATATTAATTATCGATACAAAATGCGTTTTGCAAATTGACTGGAGAATCATAATTAATGTATTGAAATATTTATACAAATATAAATTAAATGCGATATCTCATAATTCCCATTGATGACATGAAATTAATATTATTCATTTTCATTATATTATTAACAAATTTATAATAAAATTATAAAATAATTTATTATAAAAAAAAATAATTAAATTTATATATATATATATAATGAGTAAATAGTAATTATTTAAGTTTTAAATTTTTCATATAAAAATTATATCAAAATTAAATTTATATTTACAATTTATTTAATTTCAATATTAAATAATCTAGTTTGAAATTGAGAAGAAATTGTCAGTTGTATAAGAATTGCAATACATAAATAAAATGTAAATGTAAGTGATTGGAAACGTTTCATTTATATCGAATCTCTTGCATTTCCTCGATAAACTTACGATTACCTCTTCGAAACGTTCAACTAAAAGTTCTCGCTGCAGTTTCCTGTTTCCGAATTGATTCAATGTTTGACGAGTTTGCTAGTTCCTACAGTTAAATAACAAAAGGTTATATATATATATATTTTGTTTAAGTCGAAGCAATATAATATTATATATATATATATTTATACTTTTTATATTAAATTTCTTTATATATTAAATCTATGTATTTATATATACTTATATATACTTATATATACTTATATATACTTATATATACTTATATATACTTATATATACTTATATATACTTATATATACTTATTGTAACGTGTTTATAAATATATATATNTATATAAGATATAAATTTTGCGTATAAATATATATAAATTATAGATATATATATATATATATATATATCTATCTAGTATTACAATCTCCGATAGATAGATATATATATATATATATATATATCTATCAGTTTATATATATTTATACGAATTTAATATTATATACACATATTATTTATAATATTGTATTTAAAATTAATATATATAAATAAATGTAAATAGATATTATTTATATATATATATATATATAAATAAAACTTTTTAAATTAGTAACTTATTTATAAATTCTCAAATATACTGTACAGTTTTTTTGTAATATTTAACAAACGGCGAGTTTATAACTTTATTTTTAACTGTAAATATAACTTTTTTCTTGTAACAAAATTCTATTATTTTGTCTGTAATAATTATTAAGAAAATATTAGAAATTTATCTTTCTTCTTGTCTTTTTCGATTATTTTATTCATGAAAATTGACGAAAAAATGAAAAAAAAATCGTATTGACTTCAAGATTTTTATATAAAACATATATGTTCTTCAAAAATTAGTAATGATACTTAATACAATTTTTTATACTCAAATATGTAATAAGAAAACAATGTATTGAATAAACATTTGAACTATTGAACCATTTTCACCTTGTTTTTTAAAAATTCCAAATGACGATTGATTGATTGATTTTTGGCTCCGCGTTTCGGTGCAGTAATTTGTATGTTTGTTGTTAATTATTCTGTCAACATTTGAATGCCCGTCTATTTGCCAACACAAATGCACCAAAAACGTTATGTGTTTTGCCCGTTTCACACGACTCTACTTTTTTATTTATTTATAAAAAGCCAATTTATTAGATAACACTCTGCATATATTTTTTTTTATAAACATATTTCGTTTATTTCCGACACTCACTTCATCAATCAAAATCAATCCATACTCGAAACAATATGAAAAAAATACACTAAATACGTTTTTATACGCGTTTCATTGATTGACAAGTTTTAAATATTCATTCATAACTTTCAATACCCAATTCATTTAACGCTTTATTTCGATAAATACAGCAATACCTCGCATAGTGCGGTTTCAATCAGTACTGATTCGCTATTGTATGTTTTGATAAGTTCAAAACAAATCGAATTTTAATTTAGCAAAATTTATTATAAATTCTGAAAAAACAGTCTCTTTCTGCAACATTTATGTTTTTGCATTTTTCATTAGTACGGTTTCAAATAGTGCGCAATTTTGACAGACCCGCACTATAGGATGTAATATTATATATGAAAAAAAAATGTTTATTTAAGATAGTCAAATTATATCAAACTGTGAAAATATTGACTAATTTAACAGTTAGTTTCTATAAATAAAGCAATACCTCGCATAGTGCGGCTTTGATCAGTACGGTTTGAATATATCAAATTAATTGAGCAAAACAAATGCTAAAACAAATAGTACAAAAAATCAAGTTTGTTTTTCTGCTGTTTATTTTATTTGGTTTTAAAGTCCTCGATTAGTGCGTTTTCATACAGTGCGGGATATTGATTGAACCCGCGTTATGCGAGGTATATGAAAAAATTACTATAGTCAAATGTATTTCATCAAACAAAATCAATGTGAAAATAGTTCCAAAAAAATAATCTACATCTTTAATTAAGTAAATTGATTAATTTTTGTAAATATTCTTTCATAACGTTAAAATGAAACTACCCGACTTTTAATTTATTTACAACCTTTCATAAATATATGAAAAACTTCGTTTATTTACGACTGTCAAATTCATTTCATTAACAAAAATCAAGTACAAAAATAATTAAAAATTGAGTATTGTTGAATATATCGAGACTTGAAAATGGTGCACTTTCATTTTATTTAATTAAAAGCCAATTTATTTGATGCATTAAATAAATTGATTGATAAGTTTTAAAATGATCACGATTCGTTCAAATTTAAGTGCGGGAATTTCGAATTTACACCTCTGACATTTTCTTAACATTTCACACGGCCGTCACGCTTCGCCGTAGATTATTTTACAAACACTGATGGGTTCATTAAGCCTTCATTATCTTTAGCTGCTGCATTTGCTTATGCGCTGCCAATCAAACTTTACTTGTTACGTAATTCCATTTGAAAGCTACTTCCTTCTTGCCCTCATGCATCCCAGTCATATATTTCTTCGTGTTACCAAATGATTCGTGTGTAAATTACTTAACTATCAAATGCAAAATTGTATAACCAATATAAAAGTTCATCAACTTTAAAATAACTTATAAAGGTATATGAATTTGAATTCAAGCTAAAACTTGTAATTCTTCTTCATGGTTCGTGTGTAAATTACTTCACTACCAAATGCAAAATTATAAAATCAATAGAAATTAATATGTATTAATATACCTCACATAGTACAGTTTTGATCAGTGCGGATTTGAAATACAGCAAAAATATAAATAAATTCTAAAATAATATATTTTATATACATAAATGATCTTCTATACATTCAAGTCTCTTTTTGTGCGGTTTATTTTTGCAAGGATTTAGTTCCTCGATTAATCCGGTTTCAAACAGTCGGTGATTTTGGTAGTACCTATTACCCTCGCTATATGCGTACCAGTAGCTGTATTTAGTCCTTCGATTAGTCCGGTTTCAAACAATCAAATATTTTAGTTGAATATGTTGATTTAGTTGATTTATTTATTTACGATCTCAAACAGTCCGGGATTTTGGTGGAACCTATTGCCCGCAGTATGCGAGTTACTGATGTATTTAGTGTTTCGGTTTCAAACAATTTGAGAATTTAATAGAACGTATTACCCGCACTGTGCGAGTTACTGCTGTACTTAGTTCCTCGATTAGTCTAGTTTCTAACAATCTGGGATTTTGGTAGAATGTATTGCCCGAACTATGCAAGTTACTGCTGTATTTGGTGCCTCGATTAGTTTGATTTCAAACAATCTTAGATTTTGGTAAAACCTATTACCTGTCCTATGCGATTTATTGGTGAATTTAGTGCCTACATTAGTCCGGTGTCAAACAATCAAGGTTTTTGCCCGCATTATACGAGTTACTGCTGTATTTAGTGCCTCAACTAGTCCTGTTTCAAACAATCAAGGATTTTGGTGCATGTTATTGATGTCTTGAGTTCATCAGTCTGATTTCAAATAACCCCATATTTTCGTAAAAGCGCGTACTACACGATTAGTCCTGTTTCAAACAATCCGGAATTTTGGTACAACCTATTATCCGCTCTATACAATTTGTATAGAGCTGTATTTAGTGCCTCGATTAGTCCGGTTTTAAACAATCCGATATTTTGGTAGAACCTGTTACCCACACCAAACAAATTACTGTTGTATTTAGTACCTTGATTAATCCGGTTTCAAACGTTTTCAGACAATTTAAACTTTTTGTTTGTGTTTAAATTATTTCCCATTCCAATCCATAATTATATAATCAACACAAATTTCCATCTAATTGAAACAAGTTTATATAATGATCATAAATAAATCAACACACATTTATGCAACTTTGTTTAGAACTTTAGGATTGACGATCTTTATTTATACAATCAACAATACAATTGTTTTTTGAGCGGCTTTAAAATCCTCGATTAATCCTGTTTCAAAGATATTAATGGAACCTTGCATACTGCGGTTATTACTTCTATTACAAATGTATGTAACTTTCTTCAGAACTTTATTATTCACGATATTCAAAAACAATTTTCTACCCCGTTTTTCTTCACGTTTCCAGACATTTTTTTTTTAAATTTAAAGTTTTCACTATCAAATCCATGATTATATAATCAATAAAAACGTGCATCTAATTTAAACAAGCTAATATAATGATCCTAAATAAATCAATACACATTAATGTATTTATGTAACATTGTTTATATCTTTATGATTGACGTTCTTTATTTATACAATCAATTTTTTTTTGAGCGGTTTTAAAGTCTCGATTAGTCCGGTTTCAAGCATATCAGTGGAACTTTGCATAATGGGAGTATTTACAAATGTATCCAAATTTGTTCAGAACTTTATTACTCAAGATATTCAAAAAAAACTTTCTCATCTCATTATTTCACCTTTTTAGACGATTTTAACTTATTTTGTTTAAATTATTTCCAATTCAAATCCTTAATTATTTAATCAATACAAACGTGCATGTAATTTAAACAAGTTTATATCATAATCATAAAAAGATCAATACACATTAATATATTTATGTAACATTGTTCAATCAATTCTTTTTTTTGAGAGGTTTTAAAGTCCTCGATTAGTCCGGTTTCAAACATATTAACAGAACCTTGCATAGTGTTTGGTATTGCTTGTATTTACAAATACAGTGGAACCTCGCTTAACGATAATTTCGCTTAATGAGCAAAATGAATTGTAAGAAAAACGACTCGGTTAACGAGCGACGTTTCGCATAACGAGTGACATTGAGAAGAGAAGTCCCGGATTGCGCGCCTGCTACATCATTTTTTAAATTTGTGTACACATATTATGTGTATTTTTGAATATGTTTCACTACATGAGTAAAAAACCGGAAATTTTGAAACAGATTAAACTCGTTAAGCGAAGTTCCACTGCATTGGTAAATTTATTTAGAACTTTAGAATTGACAAGGTTGCATAACACATAATCATCATCAGAGACAAACTCCGTCGTTTTGTTATGTGGGACATCCCCTTATGGAGTATTTATATTGCGTTGACCTTATGCAAACGAAACGTATCAAGGACTGAGTAAGGGCGTGCATGTCTCGTGGTATTTGTAATAAAAGACGAAGTAAATGGAGCGAAATGCATTCATGTCCTCCACATTACCGAGCTTATCCGTATTATTTCCCAATAAATGATTTCCATAACATAACATACATTCTCCTTCTGCCATTTCTACAACACAATCATGGATTTTTCCATCATTTTTTTTTTGTTGTTGTTGCGTAAAACGGACAACCGGAAATTCCCGACTCGACCACATTTTTCTTCACGTTACAAAGATGATTTGAAACGTCGCAGCAGTGAATACCGTTCGAATATACCAAAGATTTTCATAATAAAATAAGAATTTATATGGTAGAAAACAATTTTTTTTATATAATTATATAAATTAGTTTTATTTGTTTGCATGGATTTTTTATTATAATTATTATTTATTCAATATTTGCATACAAATGAAAATTTTAACTAAGAAAATTAATATTTGAAAAGATGATTTTGCGATGATAAAAACTTTGAGAATAATTATCGTTAAAGTGCAAGAAAAGACTTAATATTTTCATATTATGCAATGTAACGTTTGCGTTTTGAATCCCGTTAGAATCTGGGCAATTAGGAGCAAGGAGTATCATAATTAAGTCAGAAGATTGAAGGGGGTTGGAAAATGATTTTTCTTCCTCTTTTTTTTGGAGCAATTTTATCTGGAATTTGAACCGAGTCAGCGACTTCATCGAAGGAGCTTTAATTTTCCCCACGTCGAATGGATTTTCCATCGTGATGCGGCGGTTTCTTCGCTCGCATTTTCTTTTCGACAAACAATAACAAAAAGGAAATGGCTTAAACAAATTGCTTTTCTTCGCGTCATCAGTTTTGAAGTGAAATTTGAGTTACGTTGTAGAACAATTCATTATATAAAACCAATCATATATAAAAATTGAGAATTGACAAGAAAGGAAAGCTTTAGTCTTTTTTAATAGATAAATAAAAAATTTAAAAGATTTGAATTTATTGTCAATCACATAGAGCAATTAATATTATTTGGTATTACAAATTACTTGCAAAGTATCATTTTATGAGACATGCTTTGTTAAACAATTATACTTGAATTAATACAAGTTACTTGACAAGTAACCACCTTTGTAACTTAATAAACTATACAAATAAATTGAACAAAATATTGTTCAGATATAATGTACCAAAACCTTTAAATAAAAAAAACTACTTGATTTATTACAAGTTACTTGACAAGTAGCCATTTTTATAATTTAATAAAAAATACAAAAAAAAATATATAACGTACCAAAATCTTTAAATTAAAGAATTCAATTTGAGATAATACAAGTTGCTAGACAAGTAGCCAATTTTATAGCATAATAAAAAATACACACAAACTAATAATTTTCAAAAAATATTATTCAACGCAAAATATTATATAATACACCAAAATTTGTAATTAGCAAATGAATAAAAATACACTAATTAATACTATTTGATACATACAAATTACTCAAAAATGTATACAAGTTACTTGGTAAGTAATAAATTAAGTATAAAATAATTAACAGAATAAAAAGTTAAAAAGGAAAATTTTGTAGGAATAGTTCTCATTTCACATATATCCTTCTATATAAGCTATGTTCGATAATAAGTACAGTAAAAACCATATGTCCGAACTAACGTACAAATATTCGTATGAAAACTTTTCAATTTCTTTGTTTCTTTTTAAATTTTAAAAACTGAAGTTTACAAGAAATTTTAAACTATTTGTATTAATACAAGTAAATAGCTTAAGTAACTTGACAACTTTAGAGGATTCTACTTGTATTAATACTAGTTACTTAGTAAGTAATTATCTTTATCTTTTAAATTTCAGAAATAAAATACTAAATTTTAGGAGAAATTATCTTTAAAAAAAAACTATTATTCGACGTAAATTTTTATATAATTATTCTCGTTGTTAGTATACTTTTATTTTTATTTTTCTAAAGACGTGGGAATTAAGTAAGCAAAACCTGCTTGCCAATTATGCGGCTCAGATTAAGAGCACGCAATTTTTGTCGCTCTCAAATTAAGTACGGAATGAAAGTAATTCTATTATTTGCCTTTCTTTCGATTCTGTTCACGGAAAACATGTAATTTGCAAGCAATGCCCCAGCTCAGCATTATACTTTGCATATTCTTTTATTTTTTTACCTTTGCACTTTCACAAAATCACTTTATACAAAGAAAATTAATTAAAATTGTATTAATCAATAGAAATAATTCAAATCTATTTTGAACATTCATATAGTTAAAAACTGTTAAAATTATTTGTTTTTATTTATTTAATTACTTGACGAATTACTTGAAAGAAAGTTTAAGTCCAAAATAAAAATCAATATTTTGGAAAACTTTTTTATTAACATTTTAATAAATTTCAATGATATCTTGGAAAACTTTTTCATTAAATTTTTAATTTACTTCAATCAAGGATTTTCACTAAAATTTGAATAAATTTCATTCATTAATATTTTGCAAAGTTTTTCTCACTCAAATCAATTTCTTTCATTAATATTTTGGTCTAAGTATTCTTCCCTGGGGTACACCAAAACGGAAAGAGTATACAAATTTTTGTAGAAATAAATCAATGTATTTTCTAATATCTTATAATTTTGCATTGTAAATAGTTATGAATTACGTAATTAAAATGAAAGTAATTAATTTTACTGCGTTAATATTGTTTTACAGAAACAAATATTGATGAATTGTTGAACCAAGCAGAACCGTGAATTCAAAATAAACATTGACAAATTGCACGTGCAATAAGCGACGCTGAAAGCCGATTTTTTTTCAGGTTTCACTTTACAGGTTTTCCTTTATTAAAGCATGCCCGGAGCGACCTTTCCACCAAAGCGGCATTATTTATGTATGGAAATATTTCAGGAAATAATACGTCTACCAACAAAATAAAGCAAAAACACACCATAATCGCGGTGCCCTCAATTTCGGAAAATTGCCTTTTTCGTCGCCGATTTAGTTATAAACAAACATCGAAGAGAATTTTTACCACGGGAAAACTCGATTGATTTATTGAGCCGAAAGGTTCAGCTGCAACTTGTTATTCAAGTAGTAGCATTTCCTTCTCGTATCGGTAACGGATACAAAGTGCATAACTGTAATTCAACTGTGGATAATTGCCGTAACGATGCAAACTTGTTACATCAAACTGCATACAACAACAACTTGGTTCGTTTCTGCACGAGGAGGACGACACTTACGAGCGTATAGTCGAATACTGGATACTCTGCATGTTTAAGACCTTGGACATATAAATAAACCATACAATTCCGAATGAGCTGCACTGCAGTAGAATACATATTACCACATTTGATTAACGTAATCAGTCTGATAAACTTTATGCCACCCACCTAACGCAGATCTTATATAATGTTACACGAGCATAAATCTGTACTACATTCAAATAGTTTGCATGTTGTAATCGTTACCATTGCATAAATGTACAAAAAGGTTAAAGAAAATCAATAAATTAAACTGAAAAGTAATTTAACCAATACATTTTTTTTAATTAAGTTAATTTTGTTGTTAAAGTTGTAAAATAATTTTTTTATAGCAATTTTCGTTATATTTTCCGTAATATTTTTTATATATTTTCCAATCATTATACAAAATTAGAAGAATAAGAAAAAATCTTGTAATGGATCATTCTCCAATCATAAATGATAAACAGTTAGTTCTCACTGAACGTACTTTTATACAGGGTGACCCAATTGAAATGCAATTTTTGAATTCAATTATAATTTTCTATCATTAGGCGAAATATGAACACAACTTTTCCAACGGTTCAAAACTTATAGCAGTTTTAAGTTGGTTGCAGTTCAATTGGGCCACCCTGTATAAGAATATTCGATAATATGTACATTAAATAGTCATCCGTTCGAACTAACATACAAAAATTCGTATAAACGTCCAATGATGTCTGACATTGAATGATGTCTGAATTGTTGAAGAAAAACTAATTTTACACTAATATTACAATAATATTAATTATAAAATGTATAATTTATTTTTATAAAATTGAATAAGGAAAAACTAATATACGGTTTCTAAATTGGAATCGAAATGAAAGTTAGTGAAAGATCATAAACTTAAATGAAAATTTGAAGTCGAACGTGAGGAAAACTTCTAAATTATTTCGTATACACGTATCGAACTTGGTATAAATGAACGTATAAAATCAAGTATAAATGGAATTCGCTTGAAAATATAAAATTGGTTTTATGGGTGAACGGAAAACCAATGTTTTCCAAACTATTTATGTTAAATGTGGGAAGCAGTAATCTATCAATCTCTGCATAAAAAATATATATAATAATAAAAATATAACGTTCGAAGGTCTAACAGATTCTCCATCAATTTCGTTCAGTATTCAATTTCCGCGTTGGGGGCATCATCGCCCGTCCCACTAAACGAAGAATAATACAAAAAAGGAGGATAAATAGAATCCCCTAGAACGTTTGAGAGTTACCGGATAAAGTGAAAGTCTTTCCTCAAATCTCAAACAACCATAATCACAATTGTAAAAGTTTACCAATTTGAATACGAATATTAATTTAAAATCGATAATAAAATGATTACTCGTGTATAATACGCATACTTGATTTAGTTTCTAATAAAAATTGAAATTCGTATATATTACTCACCTATTCATCACTGTCTATTTTCATTAATAAACAGTATTGTTTACTTGAGTTTAATACGCACTTCGTTTTTTAAAGTTAAAAAGACTACAAAATATGCGTATTATATCAAAATTTTACAATGTGAGGAGTATACAATAAGTGATAATAATCTGCATGATATATCACAATTGTTCACTAATTTTTAATTATTTATTTTTGTATACTCCCGTATAATACGCACTTTATTTTATATTAGGTCTTCAAAATATTCGTATTATATACGAGATTTTACAATTTGATGAGTATATCTGCATGATTTTTGTATATTCCAGTGTAATACGCACTTTCATTTTTATTAAAACTGAAATGAGTACAAATTGTGGGTATTGTACTCGAGAATTATCGTAGATCTAATTACATATGTTCAATGGAATTATGTTGAAAATATTAGTATAATACACATTTTTATTTTCTTTTTAGATTTTATGGAAATTTTGGGTTGTTCCATAAAGATGATATAATTGTTGATTGAAATTATATTTCTTTTTATTGAAAACATCAGGGTTATTTTTAAATCGTGTATAATACGCACTTTCGCTTTCAATTATATTCGAGATTTTACGTAATTAAAAAAAAAATCAACTGCTGCTGCTGAACACATTTTTAACCAAAATTAGTATAAATTGTGCGTATTATACTCGAGATTTTGAGTAGATCCAAAAAGATTAATCAACACATGTAATTGAAGTATTATGTATTTCAGAATTCGAATGTATTTCAAAAATGAATGTAAGAAAGTTCAAATTATTATTGGAAATAACAGTATTTTTATACTCTATTATAATACGAACTCACGTTAAGTCTAAAACGATAAAATAACTTATCTCTTTATTAAAAATTATGAAGTTAAAACACGTGATAACAAACATCATGTTGTCACGTGTAATAACAACGTGGGATGCAGTAAAAGAAAAGTTAATTTAAAGTTTAAATGAGCAAAATGAAAGTGTAATAATTTCTTTTATGGAAAGTGTTAAAGGGATTTCGATGAATGCTATTTTCAATCGTTTTCCCACATCACACGTCTTCTTCTTTAGGTCCTTTCCATTTTGCCTGTTCGCTCTTCTTCTGGAAATGTATATTATTAAGGCCGCATGACAACATTGTTACATTATTCATGGAGGTCTAGTGCACATTAGCATTTCACTTTCATTCACATCCACACACACACGCACGCATACATAGATACACACACAGCTGGGCCGAACTCGCCCAGTAATTCGCTTTAATATTCAAATTGAGCTCCGCATCCGAACTTATCCAAAATTCACAAGAATATTTCAGCGAGAATTGCACGCGACTTCTGTTACGTTTCCAGTTTTCCTATACTGCACTCGACGAAGAATTATATAAATTATTTAAAGCCTTTGCGCCCGTTCCGCACCTACACATCTCAACTATTCGTGCCATTTTCAGTATTATTTCTATTACCTAAACGAATTTTATAAAGTATTTTCCAACCAATATACAGAATTACAAGAAACGGAAAGAAAACTTATACATATTAGATCATTATTGATAAAAACACTTTTATAGATATGGTATATTCGATAATACGTACATTAAAAAATCATTTGTTCGAACTAAAAAACAAATGTTCATATAAACGCATGAACTTTTGTATATATAATTTCTATTTAATGAATTTGTTTATTTGCAGGAAAAAATATATTTTTATAGGTGCAAATAGTGTAATTAAAGAATCAAAGGTTTCACTTAACGTACACACTTTTATATAAGGTATATTCGATAATACGTACATTAAAAATCAATTGTTCGAACTAACGTACAAATGTTCATATAAACGTACAATGGTGTCTGATAAGCTGATATGCATGAACTATTGTATACATAATTTCTATTGAATGAATTTGTTTATTTGCAGGAAAAAAATATGTGTATAGGCATAAATAGTGTAATTAACGAATCGAAGGTTTCACTTAACGTACACTCTTTTATATAAGGTATGATCTAAAATAATACATTAAATAGGCATTTGCTCGAACTAACATACAAAAATTCGTACAAACGTACAATGATTCGCATAAAAATTCTCTATTCGACAACAAAGTTTACGTTGTATGATCATAGAAGTACGTTGGTATAAATAAATTGACAAGTTTATCAAAATTACAAATATTTTTAAAAAAATAACTTTTCTATGATGTACTTTCACATAGCGTATGAAAAATTGAATTTTCTTATGTACGTTAATTGAACATTAACTTTTTTTAGAATTTAATCACGATAATTATATTATATAAAATAACAACGAAAATAAACTTACCAATAAATTATGTATAGTTTCCAAAGTATTCTTGCACTCTTTTACACCTGATTGACTCGAACTCATGCACTTCATTGCATAGTCACACTCACCTGGAACAAAAGAGAAAAACCAATGATTACTCGCTTTAATCTGCAAGCAAATTACGCTTGAAGCGCAGACAATTCAATTATAATTGAAATGCATTTATTCAGGATGCTCGGCATTAAATCTGATACACATAAAGTGAATGCAAAATGAAACTGCTTAAAGGTATAAGAAAAAAAGTCTCATCTGAATGCAATTACGATACAGCAAAGCACAAGCAATTTTGCCGTAATGTACACAAATTAAACGCCAATTACTTCATTGTTCTCAAATGCAAAATGTTTTTGTTTTGCATACAATTTCACGATTTTAAACCAAAACGTTTCTAATTTACTTATTATAAGTTAATCGTATACTGTTCATTACTTTAGATACTTATAATGTCAGAATGATAATAGGAAAATAATAAATTATTCAATAAATTTATCTGTTTTTCTTATTTACTAATTTAAATAAATAATATTTCAAAATATATAAGAAATTTGAAAAAAAAATATAAAAGTCAGAGTTTTAAGATTAATTCACTAATTATTCATAAATTTGTATATTCTTATTAGTAAAAATGATTTTTTTTTGTTATTATAAAAATATTTTTTAATAATTATTTAATAATTTCTTTGAAAATTTTTATAGAAACATAATTTAATCAACAAATTTAGCAGAAATTTATTGAAATATCAGTAAAATAAATTATTTAACATTTCATAGAATAAAACAAAATATGCAAAATTGAATCATGTATGAAATATTTGGGTATTCTGTTTGTTTTCAAGATAAAGTGAAACAGAATCAAGATGTGCCATGAATCAAAGGGTTAGGAATACATGATGAACTCCAGCTTTGATTCATGAGAGGATTTTTTTTTTGCAAGTGATAAATATGGCATTCGGATATATAACATTACATTAGATTACTGGCTACATAACAAAACATATCACAGGATGATAAAATGTGTTTTGCGTCTATCAGAAAGCATATAAAGATCGATGATTTATAATATAAACTGTAGTAATTCGTGTTTTTATCACCATTTTGAAAACAATCGCCTAATTTTTATAACTCTTATCAAGTATGCGAAACGCACTCTTTTCGTGCCCATATAAGGATTGTTTAAACATGTGCAGCTGCAGGTGATTTGTCGTGACGTAGATGAATGTTGTTTTCATGCCCAAATAAGGCGATTTTTAAAATAATCACATAACTTTATTGTTTTTTTTTTATCAAATTTTATGTAGCATTTATTGAAATTAAAAATGAATATACAATTTTAATAAACATTAAATACACGAAATTAATTCTAATTATCATTGAGTAATTAATAATTTAAATGTTTAATATTTTCTTATTCTTATAAAGTATATATTTTAATATGTACTAACACTCGATATAGTAATTTAATTGAATTAATTAATTAGATCTTAAATGAAACGCCCAAATTTTCGTGTCCATTTATCGATTGCTTTACATTTGGATAAAAGAAATTTTATATTCGTCAACAATAAAAAAATTGCTGAACCACTAATGCTTTTTGCAGGCAAAACCGAACGATATTACCAATAAAATTGTTAGTAGCAAAAAGAACGTGTGTTGCCAATCCTTCTTTTAGCGTTTGGCGATATGATTCGTAGCTGCAACTTAACATTTATGACTTTCTTATCTACTGTTCGAAGCTCTTTGTCTTGTTGTCTTCTCTCTTTGTGGTCCAATAAAAATGTTTAAGCTGTCGATTCGTCGATTCTCAGTCATACAGAGAAGAATAATTTCATAACTTTCATATACAAATTATTTTTAAGAGGCGGAAAACATACACAGCTAAATCTCGCATAGTGCGGGTAATAGTGTTTCTACCGGACTGTTTGAAACCAGACTAATCGACGAACCAAATACAGACAGAATTTTATAGTAATATTTTTCATATTAATTTTTATTGCATTCATTATTAATTATTTGCCAATATTTACAATATAAATGACCCATTTTATAAATTTTAAATTTATTAAATAAAGTATTAATAAATTCCATGAAAACAATAAATTATAAGTCAGTAGAAGTATGAAACAGATATTTTAATTGGAATGAATTCTGCAATTTCCACGCTGCGTGTGTTCTCGATAGTATAAAGTTAATTTTGAACTAAATTTTCTCATATTTCAACATTTTTAATAACACTGTGAACGCGGTCTATGTATTTTATTTATAAAAAAAAATACCTTCAATCATAAACATATGTAAATACAGTGAAACCTCGTTTGTCAAATATAAATGATTTTTTTTTTAATTGAAATAAAATTAATTTCGAATTGTTATACATTTAATTATCTATTATTAAGACTATGCCTTTACAAAACTTTTTTAATTAAGAGTTTTGTATAAAATTTATAAAAAAAAATTTATAAATAATTTTTTATAAGTTAACAATTAGAAGTTATTTTTTATAATTATTATACATTTATTACGTGTTTAAAAAAAACAAAAATAATTTAAAATGATTATGATGAGTATAATAAAAAAAATTAAGAATTGTTTGTAAAATAATAATAATTCTTTAGTAAACTATTTTTATCCGAAACTGCGGTTTGAAGAAACATAGTAGTTTTGGTATATAACTTCTGTTCGGTTATGGCTTTTGGTAAGGAGGAATCTACGAATGAAAGAAAGAACGTGTTCGTGCAACAAATGTCCCTTTGTGTCTTACAAATGTGGACTCTCGCATTAATGGGCACGGCCGTATAAAGAATTCAAAGGCATCCATTAGAGATGGGATTGTACATGAATAATAAGTGTTAATGGTGCACGGAATCTGTTTATATGAATCCACATTTCGCGGTGAACAGAAGCAGTAGCAAAGGTAACAAAGGTATTAGTAGCAAGTTTTCTTCGGCAGGAAAACCGAAACGTATTACACACTCGAAGGATTATACACATTTAATAATACCTCAGAGGTGCAGTTAACTTCGAAATTAGCGGCGTGTAAGTGCGGAAAATTCTCTTCGCGTAACTCCATTATGCACTTAATGGTGCGTTCATTAGAGGCGAAAGTAAAAGCGGAAAATGGCCCACCTTAATATCATCATTCATTTTCATACTATGATGATGCGCTTGTTGGTGTTTACGGTTTATGTAAAATCCAACTTTTGAAAATAGTAAATCACTACACCTATACCTCGTTTTACACGATACTTTCTTTACACGGTTTAAAACATACTAAATGTTGAAAAGAAACAATTTTTTGCCTTTACTTTAAATTTATAATTAATAAACAATGAATTTATACACTTCAAAAAGTTACAATTTTAACAGAAAGTTAGAGTTTTGAATTATAATTGTAATTTTCAAGTTTGGATAAAGAAATTCGAACTGTCAGTTGTCTATTTTATGAAATTAACAAAAATATTAAAGTATTTTGATAATTACAATAATTTTATTGACAGAAAATTCGCGTTTTCATGAAAAAATTTAGAAAAAAAAATCAATAATTAAAATTAGAAATTAGATTAAGCGTTTTTTGTATACTTTTCGATTTACACGGTTTTACTTTGAAAAAGTTACAATTTCGATTTACACGTTTTTCTCACCGCATCTCAATGCATTTACACATTTAAGAAATTTTAGCAAAAAAAAACGATAAAACCGAAATTAAATATGAAATATGTTACAAAGGAATTAATTTGGTTTGAAACAAAACTATGAAATAAATAGTTCAGTTTTTAATATTAGTTCCAGTCTTAAAAAAAAGTTAATAGGAAATAAATAGTTATTTTTTATATACACCTATCCTTAGTTTTACACGGTATTCGATTTACACGGTTTAAAACATATACATGTTTTTGCTTTTACAACGTTTATTTTTTTTTTTAATAATCGATTTACATGATTTTCTCAAGAACCTATTTACCATATAAAACGAGAGATATGTGTATTAATGGAAGAAGTTAGTTGCTGGTTTTAAAATTTTATCAATTTATTAAAAATGCCGGTTTTTTAACACACATTTGTATTATTGGTGTTTTTGATGACGATGTTTTTGTTGAGGATTAGTTTGAATCGATTTTCTCAAGTGCATCTCTTTGTACTTGGAGAATAATAAAGGTTCAGGTGGTGTTTCCATACAGTTACGATTTTAATTCATCATTAATTCAATTAGAATCCGAGCGTAGAGAAGCGGAAAGGATTCGTTGTCAATGTGTGTCGCACGCACACACCTGGAGTTGGCTGGTTGGCTGCACGCTGCGAATTATCAATTTAATCAGAATCCCGGTGCAAATTAATACTGTACAGCTTGTAGAAAATAAATAAATAGATAAAACATATATTCAAGCAAGCAATGCATACATAACGACAATCGCATTGAACTGTATACAATGAGTAACATCTAAATTGACTCTATACATTATATAACAGCGACGAGTAAATAAATTCAGTTCAACTTATGTAATCTAGTTATGTCAGCGTTTATCAACTTATGAGTCATGACCCAAATCATGAAGCTAAATTTGTAATGACAGATGTCACATTGTATCAAAATGACAAATCAAATTATTATTTTAAGAAAATCTGTTATTGTTTTGTTTTGTTTTTCATATTCAATAATGCACCAAACCCTGACAACTAACCCAAACCATTTTCTTCCAACTAGCATTAAGTTAACCCTTTAACCACCAAACTTTTTTTCTTCTTTTTTACTGTCTCCTTGTATATATTTAAAATGTATTCTGGCTAAATGAGCTCAAGCTCGCATGTACACCACCCCCTTATAACTACTACTCTAATCTGTATTTATGCAACATAATAAAAGTCTGTTAAGTCAGTCAGTCATTATGTCATTTAGTTATGGTTCTTTGTGGAAGCTCAGCTGTCTAAATCAGTTTCTTAAGTTATGAGTCATGACTCAAATCAAGACGTTAAATTTTTAATGACAGCGTCAAAATGTCAAAAATAAATTCTTGTTATAAACAATTAGTACTACTATAAATAAACATGCTCATAAGAGCTTATAATTTTAACAAACGTTTACTAACGTGATTTGTTGGTGATTTTTAGGAATAATTTCATCAATATTTTGTGCTCATTTTATTGTAAAATAACAATTTTTATTAATTAATTAAATCTGTTCTTATTTTGATTTGTTTTTCATATGAAATAATGCATAATTTCATTTTTATGAAAAAATAAATAAGTATAAGAAATTTATTAATAATTTTACTAATATTTATGAAATATATTCAAATTGTTGTTTTTTTGGCATAAAACGATCTAATTCTTACTACCACTTTGCCACTTTTCCATTTTTCAAAATAGCCTTTTTTATTTTATGGGGGCAATTTGATGATAAAAATCCTATAAACTATACGAGAATAACCATAAGAATAATTCGCTTATGGCAATAACATACATTACACTTGTTTCTACAAAATTACGTTGCTTTTTATATATTTTTAACAGTATTTTATTTATTTTTTAAAGTTATAAAAAAATACTTTTTTATTATTACCGTTTAGTTTGTATATTTATATTTCTATATATATATATAATATAACATGTATAATAAAACTCGAAAGTATTGACAAAAAATATCATTATATAATTTCAATAATTACAGTTGTTTTATTTTTTCAAAAGAATTTTAAAGTTTTTATGAAAATAATCCATATAATTACAATTGAAACAATGTTCAAGTTCGAATAAAAAATTTCGTATTGTCAGTTGTCTATTTTATGAAAAACTTGGAAAAATGTCAATCATTATAATTGTTATATTCATAGAATCTTTGATTTTGTATCAATAGTTTTGAAATATTAGAAAAATGTTATTAACAAAAATAATGAAAGATTGTGATAATTGCAATAATTTTATTGACAGAAAATTGGTGTTTTCATAAAAAAAAAATGAAACAATTATAATTAGTTTATGTGAAGGATTACGACCTGTTAGTTTTTATTAATTTGAAAAAAAAACAATAATCACAATTGAAATAAAATTACATTTTTTAACATGTTCAAAACATTAGAAGCATTTTGATAATTTAAAAAAAAATATAAAGGATTAAGACCTGTCTGTTTTTATCAATTTAGGGAAAAAAATCAATAATGACAATTGATTTACTCAAATAAAATTAGATTTTTTAACAAGTTCGAAACATTTGATAATTACAAAAATTTACACATATTTTGACATTTTTATAATAATTTTTTAAATATTACATTTAGTTTATTCACTTATTTCGTTACTTGATTGTTTTTATCAAATATTTGAAAAAAAAAATAATGATTACGATTGTTTTAAAGTTTTTTTCTTAATTGTGCTAATTTTGTTTATTTTTTTTTTCAAATTAATTAGAATTATTTCATTCATACAAAGTTCTAGTTTACTTGAATAATTTCAATTTGTCAGTTGATAATTTATAACAAGTACTTGGAAAAAAGTTTTATGATTATTTTATTAATGCAAAGTTTTTTTTTGTAAAGAATTGAAATACTATTGTTATTATAAAATTTACAAAATAATTTAGATAATTACAGTTGTTTTATTGAACTAAACTTAGAGTTTGGATGAAGAAATTTGTAATTTCAGGTGGACGAACATCCTTAACGTGTCACGCCGCAGGGTGGCACACGTAGCAGGACGCAAACCGCAATTAGGATGATGCCAATTGCACACACACACACAAACGTACACCCATACACACACCAAACCTTCCCCAAAACACATGTGACCCGATCACTCTGCGGACGCGTTACATGCTATGAACTGGTTTAAATGCTAATTGCAAATATGTTATTCGAAAATTATCCATGCACAAGCTTACAACCGGATCTCTCCCTGCAGGATTCATCCATACGGCAAATGCAGCTCATCGATAACCTGTCACAATCATTAACGTGCATTTCTTCTACTACCACGATATTAATTTCCAATTTAATTCAGCACAAAGGAATTTCATCTATACAATATATTTATGTATAACGCAGCATTCGTGGCATGCTTCGTTGATTCCATTGAAATTTACAATTGGCAATATCAATTCATGTTATACACATTTTAAAAAATCTTTAGTTATTGCTTTTGTCGTTTATCTCAATCACATTGTGTTTTATCAAATAAAATTATAGATGTTTTATTAAAGTATTTATCAGCGGTTCTCAACCTATGGATCGCATTACATTTTTATTGGCTCACAAATTGACAGCTGTCACCTTACGTCAAATCGACAAAAATAGATA
Source organism: Nicrophorus vespilloides (assembly GCF_001412225.1). NCBI lineage: Eukaryota > Metazoa > Arthropoda > Insecta > Coleoptera > Silphidae > Nicrophorus > Nicrophorus vespilloides. The sequence goes on from NW_017095778.1 coordinate 428,585, forward strand.
TTTTAAACAATTGGGTTGTACTACAAATCTACAGTAAATAAAGAAAGATAATGAAAAATGACTTTTTTTTAATGACAGCTTGTATAAATAAATATATATGGGAACACGCAGCAAAAATGGTTGAAAAATGCTTGTATAGACGAAAAATTAAGGATACAAATGTATCAAATTATTAATAATATTAGTCTCTTTATTTCCATAAGCAATTTTCAGCAATTCTTCATTAAAAAATCTTTAGAAATTAATATTTTATGTTTAGCTATTGTTTTTGTCGTTTATCTTAATCATATTGTGTTTTATCAAATAAAATTATAGATGTTTTATTAAAGTATTTATCCGCGGTTCTCAACCTATGGATCGCATTACAATTTTATTGGTTCACGAATTGACAGCTGTCACCTTACGTCAAATCGACAAAAATATATATTATAAACAATTGGGTTGAAGTGCAAATCTGCAGTAAATAAATAAAGATAATGAAAACTATGACAACACGCGGCAAAAAAGGTTGAAAAATGCTTGTATAGACGACAAATTAAGGATAAAAATGCATCAAATTATTAATAATATTAGTCTCTTTATTTCCATTATCAGCAATTCTTTATTAAGAAATCATTAGAAATTAGTATTTCATGTTTAGCTATTGTTTTTGTCGTTTATCTCAATCATATTGTGTTTTATCTTAAAAAAGTATTGATCAGCGGTTCTCAACCTATAGGTCGCATTAAATTTTTAATGGTTCGCAAAATGACAGCTGTCACCTTATTTCAAAGTGTCAAAAAAAGTATATTATAAACAATTAGGTTGCAGTAGAAATCTGCAGTAAATAAAAAAAGATAAGTAAAAATATGACAATTTTTTTTTTAATAATAGCTTGTACAAATAAATATATGGGGACACACGGCAAAAAAGGTTAAAAAATGTTTGTATAGATGACAAATTATGGAGAAAAATCATCAAATTGTTAATAATACTAGTCTCTCTAATGTTATCCAATTTCTATTATATTTAGTTAGATTTCATTTAGAAATTTCAGCAATTCTTCATTCAAAAATCTTTAAAAATTACTATTTTATATTTATCAATTGTTTTTGTCGTTTATCTCAATCATACTATGTTTTATCAAATAAAATTACACATGTTTTTATTAAAGTATTGATCAGCGGTTCTCAAACATTACATTTTTAATGGTTAACAAAATGACAGCTCACATCACCTTACGTCAAAAAAATGTATTATAATCTATTAGGTTATAGTACGGTAAATAAAGATACTAAAAATATAACAATTTATTTTATTTTTACCAAAACTTATACAAATTTCTTTATATTTTTATAAATTACAAAATTAATTGGGAAATGTCAACAATTCTTAAATAAAAGAACTTCAGAATTGGCTGTTTTTTATTTGAAAATTAACAATAAATTTATTATTTTTGTATATATTTAAGCAATATAAATAAATTTTAAATAACGATTTATGTCATTAATAAATAACAAAGAAAACGTTTATAAAATTATTTTGTCCTTCACCTCAATAACGTTTTTCTTTGTCAAACTAAATTATAGACATTTTAGTAAAGTAGATTCGATAAAGATAATGAAGAACATTTACGACAAATTGCTTTATAATAAAAATAATAGGCTTTTCATTTCCACACAAATATTACATTCATTCTATAAAATAACAGATATTAAAACCAATACAGTACGGAAAAATTTGAAAAATATGGATAATTTTTGTATAACAAATATTTTGCTGAATTATAATTTAGTTTATTTTCAAAGCAGATTATAGTAAATCCGGACTGAGCGAAGCCACACTATGCATTGCTGTACTGAAATTGTAATAATTGGTAAATAATTAATCTCACAACTATAGAAACAATTCCTTCATAGAAAACTAAATAAACTGATTTCACACATTTGTATGTATTTTTATTAACTATGTAATTGAATTTAATAAATTTGCAACTAGTTTATTGTAGAAACGAAAACAAACATTGATGATCTTTTGGTGCACTTATTTTCTATTGATTCATAAAATTAATGTTTATATATTGAATGAATTTACTAAGACGACTGATTTTTTTTATTAAACTGGAGAAAATTCTAACTTACATTTTAGTTATGAACGAAGTACAATATTTTTACCCTTAAAAAAGTGAATTGCATCAAAAAGTCAACTGTAACAATACATATTATATTTATATAACGCTAATTTTTTACGAAGAATTTTGAAATGAATTTTTGACAATTATAGTAATTTTATATTAAGTTTTTATGAAAAATCCAAAATAATTAGAATTATTTCATTCATACAATGACCTAGTTTGGTTGAATAATTTCGAACTATCAAATGATTATTTATAGCAAATACTTGGAAAAATGTTTTCACTATTTATACTTCACTTATAAGCGACTCAACTACAAAATTATCTGTCTAAAAAATGGTTTACCAATGATATACCAAAAACAGAGAAAAAAACATGGCAATCATAGACACAGCATCAGACGATAGTCCAATAATTGCATCTCAATACCTTTAAGAAAAGCTCGAGATATGGTTCAGGAAATGGTATAAACCAGTCGAAATGTGTGCATGTTACTTTCACCTTAAAAAGAGACACCTGTCCTCCAGTCAAACTCAACAGCAAAGTAGTTCCATCATCTTCAAAGGTGAGATACTTAAGAATGCATCGGGACACGAAACTGAATTAGAAGTACTATAGCCAGGCAAAGCGTGAACAACTAGAAATAAAATTTAGAAAGATGTATTGGCTGCTGCGCGCAAATTCGCAGTTGACTTTGGAGAACAAGTTGCTAGTGTATAAAGTCATATTAAAACCAGTTTGGACATACGGCATCCAATTATGGGGAACAGCAAGCTCAAGTAATATTTAAAAAAAAAATCTAAGTATTCCTATCTAAATGTATTAGAAGAATCGCGGGTGCACACCAATAAGAGACTGCACCAGGACTTTGGAAAAAAAAAACAGTGGAAGAGGTTGCCAAAGATTTCTCCAAAAAAATACACGAACAAGCTTGATTCTAAGATGAATTCATTTTCGGTCAATCTTCTCGACAATAGTGTGACAACAATAAGATTAATGCGCTTCAAGCCCTTGGATCTCCAATTTACATTTAATTAAAGAATAAATAAATAAATATTATACACAAACGTTATAGAATCGGCAGCAAATTTCTAATGTCAACAGCAAACAGATTTGATAAATGTTCACTAGAATAGATTGTAAATAAAAGCTGACAAAAAATATGAATTGTAACAAAAAGTCAACTATAACAAAAAATAGGAATAATTTTTGTTGGAGGTACGAAAAGGCTTACGTTTTATTAAATATATCGATTATATCAAGTATTCACTCTAGTCATTTATAATAAATATATGTGAGAAATCATCAAAATTAAGTATTAAGAAAAATCAATAAATTCAATGAAAATGTATTAATTTAAGTTGTTGTGTATAAAATATTATTATGAAATACTATGATTATGTCAACGCTACTTCCCTTAATTATAATTGTACCATTATTAGATAATACAAAGCTGTGATTCGTTCTCAAAATAATATCATTACACTATACCTTTTTTTAATTGCGAAACGTTCGCTCCACGTCTTCACTGCTTCTCAATTATACTAACAGAAAGGAAACTAATTCACTTAATGGACTTAATTTAGTAAATTCCGCTATTCACCACCGAGCAATCATCTCGACGTAGGGCAAAGATAAATACTCAGTTCTCCTTATTTCTCATATATATCTAACAGTAAGAGAGAGAGATATTTCCAAAGACACACACTCACCCATCTGCACTCAAGTAGAAAGAGAGAGAGAGAAAATATTTATTTTAACTGTTCGCTTAATTTAATTACTCTTAATCAATTGTACTGAAACTACACCTAACGTCGCAATTTATATCCTTGTGTCTCTTCTATATATATATTTTTTTCCCTTTATTCTCGTGTGGCAAACTCCCATTTCTTTTCTTGTTATCAGAAGCAGTTAAAAGATATTTCATCACATTAAATCCCTCGAACATTTCGCGATTCTTTTTCGCCTTGTCTTCCAAGGGTGATTTATCACCGCTGCTTGACAACCCCAAGTACCAATAAATTATTACATCAGAAACCCACCACCTCCTCCTCCAAAGAAAAGGTAATATAAGTGCATTAAGAGATTTTTTGATTACAACTAGAAATGAAATATATAGATATTGTATAAATTTCTCTAGGGTATAAAATATCTTCGTCAAGACGTAAATCTACCTTTAAAGATTAATTAATTTACCTGCCCGTAAAGTTGGTTTTATGGGGGATCGAAACTAATTGATTATTAATTATGAACTTTGTCCGCTGTTAAATTCCTTCATCTCTCTCTCACTCGCTCTCTTCGCATTATTTTGGTATGAAACTTTTCCGGAGCGTGGAAAGTCTGCAAGGATAAAATTTCCAGCTTGCTAATTCCCGGAAACAAGGTGGTCATGTAATGCAGCATTAATATTAATTATATCGTGCAGTATTTATAACGCTCTACAAAATCCTTTATTATAGTGAAGAGATGCGAACGGATTCATCGTCGCTCATTATTATCATCATTGCACGTACATTCCCAACGCTTTTCGAATCATTTTCAATACGGATTCGTTTCCAACACAAGTTATAACTGATCAAAAAAATATACCTTTGTTTACATGTTTCATGCTCTGCATACAAGAAATAATACATATATAAAATCAGAATGTTTTTGCGCATGTATCCTTGCTTCATGTAGTTATTGGAAATTATTGAAATATATTAATTTTAATAATCTCCACAATTATTTAACAAAAAGAAAAAATCCTCCATACAAAAATTAATTTAAATCTCAAATATATGTTATTTTCCCATTACTTTTTAGTTAAAAAACGAATTATTTAGTTAAAAAAATATAAATTCAAAGTATTTTTTGATTCAAAGTTTAATAAAATGAAGATGTTTTTGATATAATGATTAAAAAAGAAGTAATTAGGAATTTCTATAAAAAAAAAATCAGAAATTATTTGTATATTTATCCTTATTCAAAAATATATCTAAATCAGTGATTCTTAAACTTTTTGGTCCGTGGCCCCCTTTTGGACATGAAAAGTTTTTGTGACCCCCCCCGAAGAATAGATATGTGTAGAAAAATAACCAGGGTTGATTTTTCATTATGTTTTTGTAACCCCCAAGTTTTTAATGCGACCCACACACTGAGAATCGCTGACCTAATTTTATAAAAAAATATAATTGATAATTTAAGTGTTCAAATCTATGATATTTTTCCTTTACATTTTAGTTAAAAAAAACGCATTATTTTAAATTATTGCTTGATAAGTAATACCTAATCAATAATTATTAAACAAGTAACATAATAATTACGTAATAATTTTGTTCAAATAAATTGAATTAATATATTAAAATAATAATATTTCCGATATTTGTTTATCAAAAATAAATTAAAAATTTCTATTAAACAAACATGTAAAATTTGATCTTTAAGGCTGGAGTTTTGAAATAAATATGTAAGTTTTGTTATCTAAAGTATTAATATTATGTAAGATTTTTTCAAAAATAAAAAAAATGATCTAAAACTACATACATCTTAAAAATAATAATCAGCTAATTATTACAAAATTATTTACATTTCTTTATCAAAATGTGTATATCTATAAAACATATAAATTTATAAACTCGACAATATATGTATTTTTGAATTTGCGAATCGTCACGTTTCTTAAATCTAATAATTACTTTATTAAATTGTGTATATTCATCAAAGTAAATGAAATTCCTCTTATATAAAAAAACAATTTTTTTTTATTTGAAGATGTTTTCTTATGAATAATATGTATATAATATGTTCGTAATGAGATTATAAATGATGAAATATGAGAATTTAGTGCAAAAAGTAATTTAGCACTGTTCGAGAGAAAACACCACGGCGTAGAATTTACAGAATTTATTCCAAAGAGGGTCGATCCCACGGGTGTAATCTGATACACATGGCAATGAACGCTTGCGGCTTTTTACCTAATAAGTTAACTAAGGGCAAGGATCTACCATTAGAACGTGCTTTATATTCTTAACTAGGATATACTGTTCGTACAAGAAGATATATCTATATAAATACAATTCAAGGTCTTTCCAGATTACACTCTTGATAATACAAAAATGCAAACACCAAACCAAAATATTTACATTTCACGTTATAACAAATAAATACAAGTACTACCGATGGGTCAAAATGATCAATTTATTAATTATATTGCAAGAACATGTTTTTTATAGGTGGTTCTGAAAAGTTCGCTAATTATAATAGAATGCGAATGAAAACAAATATCAGATGGGTCATTCTGACCCATAAAGAGTTAAAAACAAATTAACTTTAACTCGACAAATTAAATTATACCCCAACTAAGGTGTGGTGAGAGAGGCGCAACTAGTTTAGGGGCGCAAAATTTGAATTTAAAAATTAAAATTTGCATGTATTAAAGGGCACAAGTTATAAATTTGTCGTATTCTCATAACGACTCTACAAGTACTGATGAAAAATAAAATTTAAAAAAAAATCTTCATATTTTTTAATCAATTCCGAAAGTTAATATTTCTTTTATTATTTTTTAATATTTTTTTTTATATTATTTACATTCCAAAATTCTTAATTAAATGATATTTTTTAGTTTTATTTATTTTGGTCTAAATTAGCAAATAATTAAATAATTAGTTTTGATAAAAAAAAAATATACAAAAATCTCTGTTTCTAAAAACGGGCAAAAGAAAATGTATTTTTATTGGCTAATCCATAAATAAAATTGACCAATTAAGGCTTAATTATCGATAATTCCAGCTGTTTTGAGATCAGTTCAATTACATAATTGTAAATCGTTTATAACAGATGCGCTTTGTTCCAAAGTTTAAGTACTTCAATGTCCTTCATTAAATTAAATCGCACGATCATGGAATTACAGATCACCTTATATAAATCGTATAAATGAATATGCCAGTTGTAATTAAGGTAATTATGACATTGGTTAATTAATTTTATTGCAGATACATTGAAAAATGTAAATTAAACACATTTTCTATTTGCAATTTTTATATTTAAATAATAGTAATAAGAAATTTACTTAATGTCTTTTTTGTAATAGATTATAAATAAAATACAAACAAATATATATTATTGTAGAAGAAAATTTTCTTTAAGAAAAATGTAACTTTGATTAACTAATTTTATTGTAAATGGATTGAAAAAATACACAATAACAATTTGAAATTCAATTTTTTCAATTTTTCTTAAAAATTAAAATATATTTGAATAATGGAAATTTAAAAATGAAATAATAAATTATAATGTACATAAATAAATATACATTTTCTTTATTAACGTAAATGTGCAATTACTTAATAGTTTCATTGTTATTTTATACAGGTATCTCCCGACTTACGAACTCCCGGACTTACAAACAAATTTCTAAAAGCTCTAACTTGTTTCAAGAAAATATAGAGTGATAAAAAATTAACTCTCCAAACAAAAGTTGATAATTTCTTTAATAAAATATAATATTTTTGGAAGATTTTATCTGTTTTGATGCATTTGTTCCTTTTGTCGTTATATAATTGTGATGTCTACATTGAAAAGTATTTGTAAGTAAGTATTATGTTTATTTTAATCTATTTTTATCTAAAGTGTGGTAAGATTAGTATATTTAAAAAAAAATAAATTCCCCCAACTTACGAACAAATTCGAGTTACGAACTTTGGAACGAAACTAGTTCATAAATATTTAATTTTCTGTTGCTTCAACAAATAAATTATTATAATTAATGAAATATAAATTGAATTAATCATATTTAAATTTACGAATCAAAAGTTTTATTTTCAAAAAATAAAAGGAGGAATTAGATAATGATTGTGATTATGTGAGTATATAAAAGGTATGAAGAGAATTGGATTTCCGGATTCGCTAATAATCAGAGATTGGGAAAGGAAAAGCAAACATCGGACAAATAATAACTACCTCTGTAGATCGTAAACGTTCCATCCATAATAAAAAGACTTCTTCTTTTTAAAGTAGTTACACTATTTTCTCCGAGAGAAAACGTAACGTAACAAGGAAATAATAACACTGTTACATAAACTATTTTATATTTATATATGTGTTACACATAAAAAAGTTAATAATCTCAGCCACAATTTTATTCATTTTAATTTGCGATAAAATTGAATTTAAAAAATGTATATTTAGAGATTATAAATTTATATAAATCAATCAATCAATTTGTTGTGAATATTTGATCTTTCGTCCTTGAACTAAATTTCTATAATTATCAATTATTAAAAAAAAAATATAATGATTATCATTTTGGAATACTTTACTAAATTAATGAATTGCAATTCAATTAAATTGAAGCAAATATACTTTTTTTAATTTATTAAATTTCTAGAAGTTCATTCATTTCATTGCTTGATAAACTTCATAACTATTATGTTTATAATTAATTTCAAAATACAGTAATGTCTCGCATAGTGCGGTTTCGATTAGTGCGGTTTCACTAGATCAGTTTGAAAATTTCAAAACAAAATATTTTTTTATTGAGCAAAATAAAAATAAATAATTTATTTAAGCGAGTTTAAAGTCCTCGATTAGTCCAGTTTCAAACAGTGCGGTATATTGGTGGAACCGATTACCAGCACTATTGCTCTATTAAAATAAAATAAAAAATAGAATATTTGTTATGTACTTTTCGTTATTCGTATTATAAATAATTTATTAAAAGTCTATACAATAATATTTCAAAGAAAAGCATCATAATAATGATTTCTATTGAGAAATATGTACATGTAATGGAGTAAATTCAATTTAGCAACAAACATCATTTTCTTGTCTAATGGGGCCTTTTCTGCATTTGGGTCAGACTCTCTCGAGGTCATCTCTATCACAGTGCATTATTTTTGCTACTCAATAAACTGATACACACACACACAAACACACATAACATAATATATATAATTTATTTTCTCTATGGAAGAAGAGTACATGCAATATCCAACGTATCTTCCACAGACTTCGATCGCAATTACGCAATTATAATAAACCTCTTTGTCTTGACATCATTTTATTCCAATTAAATCTTCCGAAGGATAAAAGAGAATTAAAGTTTCTATTAATAGAAAATATAATGCAGGATGTAATACTTTTTTTATTTTAACAAACAATATATCTAATTTCGTATTAATCATATAAATATGATTAAAACGAATGTAGTAGTTAAATTTTATATAATAATTACTTTTTTATAAAAAAATACACTATTAAATTACTAAAATTGATTACTAAGAAAATAGCATTTTTCATGTTAAATTAGGCATATTAAGTAAATTAATTAACTTCAATTCAATAATAGACTGTTTCAGGTAAAAATAGAAGACGAATACACCCAATAGAATCAGGGGTGCCACAGGGAAGTGTTTTAGGACCAATGCTTTACCTTCTATACAAGACAGATATTCCTAAAATTAACAAACTGTGATTGCAACATTTGCTGATGACAGAGCAATCTTGGCATCAGATGAGAATGACTTAAAAAATGGAGAATAGCAGTTAACAAAATGAAATCCGTGCATATCACATTCACGCTATAGAAAGACACCTGCCCTACTGTAAGACTTAATGGACAAGATCTGCCCAAAACAACAAAAGTCAAATATATAGGCATGCATCTAGGCAGAAGACTCACCTGGAAAGATCACATTCAGGCAAAGAGGGAGCAAATAGATATAAAGTTTAGAAAACTCTACTGGCTTCTAGGGAAAAGGTCGGAATTGTCAGTGTAAAATAAATTACTTATATACAAAGTAATACTGAAACCAGTATGGACGTAGGGTATGTAATTGTGGGGTGCGGCTAGTAACTCGAATATACAAATTATACAAAGGTTACAATCAAAATGACTAAGAAATATTATTAGGGCTCCATGGTTCGTCAGGAATAAACAAATACCCGAAGATCTTCATATAGATATGGTCGAGGATACAATACCAACATTTAGTAGTAGATACCAAGATAAACTGGAGTCACGTACTAAAGTTCTGGCTATTGGCCTACTCGACAACAGTGATACCACAAACAGGCTGAAGCGTTGCAAACCACTAGATTTAGTATATAGATTTAAGTAATTATTAATGTTCAAATCATCATAATGGTAACTATCCACCGGGAAAGCTTATCCATTTAATGTCAATCACGATCTTAAATTTACTCAATGTTTACTTTGATGAACAGATTGTGAATAAAATTATACGACATAAAAAATATATATATAGTATTCGCAAATACATTTTTTGGAAAGCTTTCACACTAATTTAACATTTTAGTGATTTTCGCGGAAACTAAAAGATTGAATGGATCCAAAAGATGCATATAAAAGATGGATGCTTTGGGAATGTAGCAAGTATTGCTACATTGCTGAGTTTTCATTAATTTGGTTGTAATTCGCTACCAAACTTTGAAAAAATGTTTTCTCGGAAACTGTTGTGTTATAATGCAATATGGCAGCCGCATTATGCGGTACAGTTAGAAGGCGGCATAAGTTTATTTGAAATTTAAATTAGACTTAATGACTAGCACTTTTTTTTAGTTTAAATGAAACATTTTTAAACTTTAATTATTTCAAATATACATTTTCAAATTATTACTACTTTTTAAAAACTTATGTTTTTTAAAATTTCTATTATTCATCATCAAGAAAATAGAAAAAAAAAACTAATTTTTATATTAATTAAAGTATGATACAATTATTGAATAAAAAGAACTTCAAATATAAAAATATAACTTATTTTCTATTCATTCAAAACTACATTCATAACTCTAAAACTTAAACGCTGCAATATACAGTGGAACCTCGCTTAACAAGTTTAATGCCTTACAAAAATTCCGGATTTTTACTCGTATAGTGAAATAATATGAGTATACAAGTTTTAGAAATTATGTAGCAGGCATGCAATCCGGTACTTCTCTTCTCAACGTCACTCGTTATGCAAAACGTCGCTCGTTAAACGAAATGCTCGTTAAGCGTGGTTCCACTGTACTATATTAACTAATTAACGCATTCATCATACAAAAATATTTAGCAAATGACGGAAATGTCCTTTTGCATGATCTAATTATAAACATTGAGATAATTTTTTAAATGTTCATGTTAAAAGATAACACTTTTTAAATGATAATAATAACACAAAACGGTAATATTACTGAATTACCACAAAAAATAATAATCTGTTAAGTAAATGAATAAAACAGTAATATTCCATAAGATACGACATAATAACTGCGTTTAACATGGGTTTCTATGTCAACTTTTTCACGTCCGTCTTTTTTTGCATAGGTTTCATTAGGAAAATATGTTATGACTTATTCCCTTATATTTCCATTCCTTTTATTGTTTGTGGAAGCAAACGAAGCGAAGAAGAAAAAGAAGAAGTAAAAAGTAAAAAGTACTTTGTGCACAGTATGGAGTGGTTTATTTAATCAACAAAGGTAGTGACCTACAAACATGTATTTGCGTATTATTGATCTGGCAAGACCTTAGCTCTCTACCTAAGAAGAACAATTTAAAATGTTTGATGAATATTACACAAAAATAAATTGAATACATCATAACAAAATTTTATTATCTATGTAAAAAAATAACATTGCACTAAAAGTTTTTGAGATATTTTATTTACAACATTACCTCGCATAGTGCGGCTTCGATTAGTGCCGATTTTAATTGAGCAAAAATAAAATAAATTCTGAAAAAATAGTACACAAAATATGGTTTTTAATCACGTTCATTTTCGAGAAAATTCGTAAGTTGAAAATCATACAAAATAATATACATAAATTAGTAATCAATATCACGCTTCGATCAGTGCGGATTCACTATAGTACGGTTTAAAAATTTCTAAATTTTAATTGTATAAAATAAATTTACACAAAAATTAGTATACAAAATCCTTTTTTTAACACACATTCGTTTTCTAATTAATTTGTTTTAAATTCCAAGAAAAAATGAGATTTAATGAAAACGAAAAGAAATAAAGAAAATAAGAATGATTCAAATTGTAATATTTGAAATAATTAAATCTGTTCTCTTTTTTTTTGAGGATTATTAACAGAATTTTAAATGGGATTACGTATAAATAAATTAACGTTAAATACGTTTGCTCCACTTTGGTGGGGAATCCGGCGAAGCGTAGATTTCTTCAAATTCGCAAATTCGTTTAATGCTGCTCAGTTGATAATCCGCTCTCGGCGCTAAAACGTTTAATTATTTGCTCACGGATTATCGAATCCGGATTATTAATTAATCCCAACAGTTCATGTACATAGTCCACTTCATTTGTATAATGACACGAATCGATCCTTAAATGTAGTACTTAAATACTGCAACTATCCACGATACAATTTTGGCATCAAATTGAAGACTGTTTAATTACAATTAATAAAGACTATTAATTAATGTATTAATTATTTGATGATGATTCTAAAATTATCGAGATTATTACAAATTTATTGTTGGGAAAACACTTAAATAATTTAGATTTTAATCAGAAAAGCAAAGTTTGTAAGTAATATCTCGTATAGTGACTTTGAAACCGGACTAATTGAGAAGTTCAAAACCTGATATAAATCAAATGGTCAAAAAGAGACTTTACCGAGGATAAAAACGATCACAAAAGGTGACAAATTCAAATCTTGCGTTAATTTTGGGACACCTTTTATAAATGATCGAAAAAAAATATGTTCTAACTTTTTAGAATTTATTTTAATTCCGTTCAATTAAAACTTAATTTGATTTAGTAAATCCGCACTGAGCGAAGCTCACTATGCAAGGTATTATTTTGTATAAATTCCAACTTACGAATTTTCTCAACTTACGTCAAAAGTTCAGAACCGAAATTTAAAACAAATTAATTAAAAAAACAAACGAGATTTAAAAAATATTTTCTGTACTATTTTTTAGAATTTATTAAAATTTAGTTTGTTTTGAACTTTTTCAAACTGTTACTATGGTAAATCAACACTGATCAAAACAGCACTATTCGAGGTACTCTTTATTAACTTATATATTATGATTTTCAACTTACGTCTAAAGTTCAGACACGTAAATCGAGAAACGAATGAAAAAGATATAACAAATTATGTATAGGCCAAAGATTTTCAAACCCTTGCTATGGTAAATCCGCACTATTCAAGGAACTGCCTACTAACTTATATTTTATTTTGTAAGTATTTCAACTTACGTCAAAAGTACAGAAACGTAAATCAAGAAGTTAATATGTAGAAACGAATAAAAAAGATCTACAAAAAGTATGTATAGGTTAAAGATTTTGAAACCATTGCTATTAAAAATCCGCACTATTTGAGGTACTGCTTATTAACTTATATATTATTTTGTATAAATTTCAACTTACAATTTTTTCGACTTACGTCAAAAGTACAAATACGTAAATCGAGAAATTACTATGTAGAAACCAATGAAAAAGATCTACAAAAATTATGTATAGGTCAATAATTTTCAAACCTTTGCTATGGTAAATTCGCACTATTCGAGGTACTGCTTACTAACTTATACATTATTTTGTATGAATTTCAATTTAAAATAATTTCGACTTACGAAAAAAGTACAGAAACGTAAATCGAGAAATTACTGTGTAGTAACGAATGAAAAAAATCTACAAAAATGTATACACTATTATGTTGTATGAATTTCAACTTACAATTTTTTTCGACTTACGTTCAAAACATCTGTCGGAAATCGAAAGATTTTCCACACTTATTTCTAGAATTACGTGGAAGCAGAAGATTTCTCTTCGCTGTATAAAGAAAAAACTTCACATATATTTTTTTTCAATTTCGATGTGGAACAAATCAATTCTATTGTGCAAAAATATTTGCGCAACATTATTAAAATAATACGCGAACGTTTCCCAAGCGAATTCCCATTTGCGCTCTGCTTGTTTGTCCGTTTTTTCATTTTTATTTTTTTAATCCTTTCTCCCTGATTCCTCTTTTTATAGAATATTTAATGTAGGGTAATTAACAAAATATATATGTTCGGATCATTAAAAAAAATAGCGCGGATTATCATTATGTATACAGTACAAATTGAAACGTATTAACGGACACTAAACGCAAACATTCGATAATGAATTTCAAAATTGATCTATAAAAATCCGTCAATAACACGTTTTCACAGCGATTATTGACGCTGCGTTTATTTGTAACTTTTTTCGCATACAGCAATTAATTTTTTTTATTGGATTTCACACATATTCAATTTAAAAATAATAATAATAAAATTGTTCATCTGCGAGAAAATTTACATCAAATTGTTTGTAAATATTTATATTAGAAAAATGAGACAAGAAAATTCAATTTTTTAAATACTTTTCCACTCAAAATGTTTTTGTTGCTGACAAAAAAAATGACACATAAAGAAATAATTACAAAATAAAACAAAGATAAATATTAATTTGACTGAAAATCTTACAAGAACTTTAAATTGAACGTTTATAATTTAGGAATTAATATTTTAATCTAATATTTTCATGTAGTTCTGTCATTGAAAAAAAATAAAAAAAAGTACAGTCAATATTCGCCATTGTTCCGGACTGTTTGAAACCATCGAATTAATCCATTTACTAAATACTTTTGTGTACTAATATTGCCAATCGGTTCCGCACTGCTTGAAACCGGACTAATCGAGAATTTTAAACTATTTGTTGTTATAATTTATTTTTATTTAAATATGTTTCTATTGTATTATTTGAATACATTGATTAATGATAAATACAGAAATTCCTCGCATAGTACGGGTAATCTGGTACGCCAATAGACCGGACACACTAGAAAGGTTTGAAACCGGACTAATCGAGATTTTATGTTTATTTTGGTCAATTAAAATTTAGTTTCATTTAAAATTTTCAAACTGGACTATAGATAATCCGGACTAATCGAATCCAGATTTCCTGCTGTATTATTTGAATACATTGATCAATGATAAATACAACAATACCTCGCATAGCACGGGTAATCAGTTACGCCAATAAACCGCACTTCTTGAAACCCGCCTAATCGAGAATTTATGTTTATTTTGCTCAATTAAAATTTAGTTTCATTTAAAATTTTCAAACTGGACTATAAAGAATCCGGACTAATCGAATCCAGATTTCTTGTTGTATTATTTGAATACATTGATTAATGATAAATACAGCAATACCTCTCATAGTACGGGTAATCGGTTACGCCAATAAACCGCACTTCTTGAAACCCGACTAATCGAGAATTTATGTTTGTTTTGGTGCATTAAAATTTAGTTTATAGAGAATCCGGACTAATCGAATCCATATTTTCTGTTGTATTATTTGAATACATTGATTAATTATAAATACACCAATACCCCGCATAGTACGGGTTATCGGTTACGCCAATAGACCGCATTTGAAACCGGACTAAAGGAGTATTTATTTTTATTTTGTTCAATTAAAATTTAGTTTCATTCAAAATTTTCAAATAGGATTGATCGATTCCGAATTTTCTGTTGTAAACACAGCAATACGCCAATTGATCGCACTAGTTGAAACCGGACTAATCGAGAATTTATGTTTATTTTGGTTAATTCATTCCAAATTTTCAAACCAGACTATAGATAATCCGGACTATACGAGGTATTGCTATATTTCTAACGATAAAGTACGTTTAAATATGTATCTTGAATTGTGAATACTATTTGAATTCTAATAAAAATCGATGAATGCGTATATATATTTGTACATGCACATGTATGTATGTTTAAATTTATTTTACGATGGACATAATCTAAAGATAACTGCATCCTAGTGCAATAACACTAAATGTCGCCCGCATTTCATAAGCAGTCGAGTTATCTCGTCCTATTCTATTCAGCAACGGCAACGTAACCGTTTCGTTGCATAAAAATCTGCGGGATGTTATTCTCATTTTGGCGGTAATTTCAAACATAAAACGTACTTTGAAGTAACAAAGATAGTACAATTACTCATAATCCAAATTTAAACATCCACTAAACAAACAATTCAAACTTTCTTCATAATTAATTTAACAAACTTATTTTCATATTTACATTTGGATTAATATTGTTAAAACAAATACAGGCAGCCGTCGTTTTACGTCGTAGTTTCGTTGCTACAAAAGTCGTCGTAAATCGAATCGGCGTAAAATGAACCATTATTTACAGTGAGGTAACTATAGGGTTTAGTTCTACATAAGTGAAAAATCAGCAATTAATAAGCGTTATCTCTCAGCGGCGTAAATTGAACCGGCGCAAAACAACGTTTACCTGTTTTTTTCTATTAAAAAGCAGGAAAACTTATATATAATTAGAGGGTATCAAAATCGCGACAATCGAAATCCTGACTATATCAAAATCCCGACAACCATAATCCAGACTGTATCGAAATCCCGACAACCATAATCCCGACTATATCAAAATCCCGACAACCATAATCCCGACTATATCGAAATCCCGACAGTGTCTTTTATTATTATAATTTATACAATAATATTTTTAAATTATTCCGAAACGTAGTCACCATCTACTATTATTTAGTATTAATAACAATAAATTAATTTTAAGATTTATTAAGTCAATGAAAACAAATACAATAATAAATATATATTGTTATTAACTAAATCAAATACAATAAATAACAACAATTAATAATATCAACTCCCCCCGTTATATTCTAGAAATAAAAATACTCGAGCGATGAATTTTTAAAATTATCTTTATTATAATACATAAATGAATAAAATAATTATAATGAAACACTATGAGATATTCCGCGAAAATAACTCATTAATATTCTGTTTTGGCGGTCATATATAATAAAAGACACTGTCAGGATTTCGATACAGTCGGGATTTCGAACGTCGGGAATTCAAATGTCGGGATTTTGATTGTCGGTATTTCGATTGCCACCGATAATTAGAAAATGATGTTTTAGAAAAAAATTGTAAGAAACAAAAACAAAGAAAAAGAAGACACAATTTTTAGAAGTTTCTGAAGAAAAAATGTTAACAAACAAAGATTTAGAAAGATCCTAAAATAACATTAAAAACGTTATACTTTTTCAGTGAATATGATCCTGATTTAGGAAGTGTTATAGTTAAGCAATCTATGTTAAATGCAATAAGTTCATATAGAATAGAGAAAAGAAGTACAAAAAATCAACTTTAAACTAATATTTTAAAATGTTATTTCAATGTGTTGACTTTTTAATTACTAACATTTTTGTTTGTTCGAAAAAAGTTTTTCATTTTCTTTACGAAGAAACGTATCTCCAATGTTGTTCAAAAAGAAGTAATTTCGTTAATAGAGCTATGATTCTATAAATATGATAGACCAAATATTTAAATTAAAAATAAGAGTTTTTGCTACAGTTATAGTAAAACAAAGTGTACAGAATTATTGTTTTAATTAAAAAGGAAAAAAAATCTACTTTGAAGCAGTCGTTGCTGTTTGCACCATATTTTTTTATGAACGCTGTAAATAACTTAAAGTTAATGTGTCCTCCGTTGAAGAGGATAATAAAACGTAAGTTTCGTGGCGCCGTTGGAGGGCCCCTAATTTCTTGTCATCCCTTTATTAGAGCCCAGGGAAAAATCGCGATTGTTTAACGCGCTCGTAGCGGGGCAGAGTTTTTCGCGGACATTAATGGAACATCATTGCTGCGCGCCATTCAATACGGGCGGAAAATTAAATTAGACCCTTTTTGCCCTAACTCAAAAGGCTTTATTTAACATCTTCTTTCCCACATTTTTTTTTCCCTTCAACATCATCGTCTTCCGTCTTTTCTGTTTACGGCTCATTTTCATGGTAATAAAAGGAGGGGCGGTATTTCTTTTCAAAAACGGATAAAAGCTAAATGTTATCGCGTGCCAAAGGGCCGTGGGCGTCACGACGCTCTCTCGATAATACCAGTTGATATCAGGATGGATGCGCTGCTACTTAGCTAGAGGATTTCGTCAACCCCCAAAGAGCCATTCTTTCTCTCTCTCTCTCCCATTCTTGCTCCCAACTTGTTACATAAATAAACCGCAAAACAGAACCTGATTAAATTCAATACCATTTTTTCTACAGTTTCCCCATTAAAATTTAAACTGCTGAAGAATTATCTTCGCAAGTTTTTCAATTAAACTCCGCCATCCGCGAAAGACGCAATTAACAATTGTTTGGAACAACCGTTTTCTTTTCACCCTTCCTCATTTGCCTTATTAAATGTGCGAAGAATTTAATTGCTGAACGAAAATTGAAACAGTTTTTACGTAATTTTTTTTTTCTTGGGGTTTCCTTCTTCCTTGCTTCCTTTCTTAAGCCGCTAAAACCTATGCATCTCATTACCCCAGCAAATTCGATACCGAGCCGGATGTGTGATTAAAGTCTCTGAATCTAAAAACGGAATTTAACCCTGCTTTTCTCTCTCTCTCTCTCTCTCTCTCTCCCGATTTAACCTACTTTTTCAAGCTCTTATACTAACTGAAGATAAATGCTTAATTTATCGACTTTCGACTATTTTATCAAGCGTACTACATTATCATTAAAGAGAAATAAAACAAAAAGTACACTTCCATAGAAATTAATTACCTCGTTTAGCATTAAACAAAACAACGTTGATAGAAGTCACTTTTACATATACCTGACAAAAGCGCGCAGTAAAACAATCACGTCAAATTAACGCATTCACTCTAGTGCCTTAGGTTCTGGGACTTTAGATTTGGATGCACTTTAAAAATACACTCATCCCTCGATTTACATGGTATTTTCTTTACACGTTTTCGCTTTTACACTGTTTAAAAAAATGTAGAAAATAGCCTTTTTTGCATACTTTTCCAATTACACGGTTTTACATTCAAAAAGTTATAATTTTGATTTGCACGTTTCTCTCAGGAACGTATCTACAGTGTAAATCGGGGTATAGATGTATATACAAATTATTATGCATTTGACGTTGTTATAAACATATAAGTAAATTTAAAGCTTTTTAGATTTCAAGTACACCGCGTTCTATCAAATTAACGTTAACCGAGGCAGCGTTAAATGAGGTACAGTAAGACCTCACGACTCCTCGGTTATTATTATTAGACTAGATTATCAAATGTAAATATATGAAGAAATATCAATAAACTTTTCTATTGGATATATACAAATCTAAATATGAATATACTTCAAATGCATTGAAATGTTACAAACAAAAAAACTAAATTACAGTTTGCAAACAGTGAAATTTGCAAAAAGTGTATAATGCAATTATGACTATAAATATTAAATATTGAATTGGAAAATTGGTGAAATGAAATAATAGGTTCCATCGAATGTGGAGCATCAGCGACAGCAGGAAGGCTAATAACAAATTTCGCAAAACAATATCATTTTGTATGCGCGCATCCATCCATAACCAAAATTCACTGGCCAAATCGGCTCAATGCATTAATCATCCATTCCACAAATAATTGTATAATAGTTACGGCATTCGCGCATCGCGGCAATATAAAATAATCAAATCCAATTTGAATTTCCGACCGATCAGCCATTATATTATCTTATCAACAGATACATGACTTTTAAGCTGTTACAGATTTGTTGAAATTGAAAAAAAATGTGAATGTTTCAAAATTCAATTATGTTGGAATGTATTTAAAACAACTAATTATAACATTATCAATACATTTCTGAATATGAAATATAGAATTATTATCTTAAAATTTAAAAAAATATGAAAGATTTATATTTTTTTTTGAAGACTTAAGTTCAACAAATTTATTTGAATATCAATTATGTTTGAATATTGACATTCTATCAATAATGATAAAAACAAATTGATCATAACTTAGTTGATAAATTATCCGGGAATCCCTTAAACAGTTGTCTCGTATCCGAGAGTAAAAAACTCGACTCCACTTTTGAACCTGAGAAACCCTAGTTAAGACCCATTCTGTATATACTGTCGGGATTTCAATATAATAGGGATTTTGATTATCAGGATTATGGTTGTCGGGATTTTGATATAGTCGGAATTTCGATACAGTCATGATTTCGAACGTCGGGATTTTGATTGTCGGAATTTCGATTGCCATTAACGGATAAAACAACGTTTTCCGATTACACTGCAATATTATCATCTGATGGTAACCTAACAAATGCATCACATCACCTGCAAGTAAACTTGGACTTAATGCAGTAATTACTATAAAGATGGAAAATGAAAGTCAATGAATCGAAATTAGTACAAGTCACATTCATCATGAAAAAGGACTTCTGCCAACCAGTGACTCTCAACGTAAAAAATACCGGCAGGTGATAAAGTCAAATAATTGGGTATGCATCTAAATAGAAGATTGACCTGGAAAGAGCGCAACTAAACAAAAAGAGAAGAACTCGAAATTAAGTTCAGGAAATTCTACTGGCTATTACGGGAAGACTCGCCAATTTCGAAAAAAAACAAGCTACTGATTTATAAAGTAGTTTTAAAACATGTCTTGGACCTACGGAATACAGTTGTGGAGTCAGTAGCAGGTCTAATATTGCCACCATACAATGATTCCAGTATAATTTACTAAGAAGGATAATTGTTGCAGATCAATATCGGCTACTGATTTTCATAATTGATCCCTCACTGCTCGTATTAGTTGTTAATCTTCTTGATAATAGCTTAACCCTTAATAGCTTAAATACTTAATAAGTCAATTAAAATCGTCAATTGGTGATGTAGAATCAAACTTTGTCAACATTAGATCACTTAGTGAATGTTTTTCTTATAAAATTGATTGTAAATCAAAGAAAAAAGTTCAATTATTTAATTTCACTATCAATTAGGTTTGAATATTCATATTCTTTCAATTATAATTATAAAAAAAATATCATAAATTAGTTGATTAAGTATCAATTTATTTCTGAATGTAAATAAAGAATCATCAACATAAAAGTCAAAAATATAAAATCATTTATTGTTGATTATTTTTTTTGATGACTTAAGATCAATTCATTTATTTCAATATAATTTTAAAAAAATAATCATAACTTTGTTGATTATTAATAAATTTATAAATGAAAACAAAGAACTAACATGAATAAAACTAAACTGTGTTGAAATAACTTTCGTTGAGTGGAAGCCTTACAACAATCAGAACTTTCGAAAATATGAATGAATTGTTATCGTGTCGTTGCGGACAAATTGCGAATAATTAAAAGCAACTTTGC
This sequence comes from Nicrophorus vespilloides, assembly GCF_001412225.1. Classification (NCBI taxonomy): domain Eukaryota; kingdom Metazoa; phylum Arthropoda; class Insecta; order Coleoptera; family Silphidae; genus Nicrophorus; species Nicrophorus vespilloides. The sequence goes on from NW_017095778.1 coordinate 449,905, forward strand.
TGGAAAGCGATATGCCTGTGGGTTATGGAGGAGGAGGAAAGAGGAGGACATGGCTATGTACAAACGAGAGGACCAGCATCGAGCGTTACAGTAACACGTACGGAACATTTAACTGATTAAAGGCAATGTGTATGTGGATGTGCGCTATACGAACGAGCAGTTTCGTGCCTTTCCCCCCTCGAAACCTCCCAGATGCGAAATCCCCTCACCCACATTCAACGTAAAAAAAAAATATATACGAAAAACACCCACACGCCAAAAACTTTATACTGCGAAACGTTGATAAGTGTTTATCTCGAGCCGGCAGCACACTCCAACACTCACCGAAACACCAGATTTCGTTTCAATCTATATTATAAAAGGGTCTCTCCCTCCCAAAGCCTCGATGCTTTTGTTCTTGTTTCTCTTGTTTATTCTCATTTTATTTTTGTTATTTTGGAAATGCCATTTGGTGGTGTGTACGTACGTACGGTCGAAGTCAGTGTTTCGTTTTGAGCCGATCGATCCATCTCCGTATTCATCATCATCGCTTCCGGTCAGAAATTTTAGGGAAAAGGAGAATTGAGTGGTTCGGTAATTAGCATCGTTACGTGGTCGCCTGTCTGGCAGATTGCCCACCATTTTCGACTAAAACGCAATCCCCCCTTGACTAAACTCGATAGATAACTACGGTCCATTACTCTCTTTCCACAGCCTTCCCTCATCCATTCCGACCATCAACACTGACATCAACAACCGCATCCACTCACATATCCCAATAATCATAACATCAGCAATAAAATTATACACGATCAAAACAATCATTTATTTATAGTTTCATTACTTAATCATTTGTTACCTGTACATAGTTATTTCTGTGGATTTCTTTTAAAACACATTAAAATTAATTTCAGCAATAGTTTCAATCAAAAAAGTATATGATACGTGTTGTTAAATTCAGGCAATTTCAATCTTAAATCCTATAAGAGAATTATAATTTATATATGAATTTAACCAGCAATATAAAGTATGACTTTGAACAGTGCGGATTCATTATAGTCCGCTTTCAAAAGGAACTATATTTTAATATGTAAATTAAACTGACAAGTAAACCTTTGTAATAATTATACAGTTATTACTATAAAGCTATTTAGTTCTATATCTTGCTTTGATTACAAATTTGTTTATCATAATTTTACTTACTAACTAATTATAAATAGAATATAATAATTTGAATTAATTCTCAATTAGATTAACAATTTTATAATAAATTGGAAAATTTTGAAAATATTATTGTTCGAAATTGAATCAACAATTTTCATCGTAATTATACTTGTTGATATCATTATAAAACCTGCATCTCTTTTTCGTTTATATATGTTTTCTTTCTCAGGTATGTTTACAAATGCTTCTTGCTTCATTTACATCAAGTGTGTTGGTTATTTTCATTAGTCTGTAAGCTTCTACCGTCTTCATTTATGCATCACTACTTCATTTACTTTTTATTTAAAGTTGCAAACTCTCATTTCTGTTTTATAATTAGTAATTAACTTTCAATCTACTGGTATTACATAACACAATTTATAAATACAATACGCATTTAAAATCTTTAATTATTATAGCATAATTTGCACACAAAAAAATTATCTTCTATTAATTTTTATCTAAATATTTTTTATTATATCTTTATTTGTTATTTCTTTCATAAAATCTGAATCATTGCAAACTATGTATCATATATATTCAGTAGTTAGTAAGCTTTGTACTACAAAATGTTTTGCTTGTTTAAAGGATTTACTTAATTATTGTTGTTTCACAGTTTGTAGTTGGTAAACTTGGTATACATTTAACATTTTATTATAAATTGTAAAAAAAAAAATAATTCAAGAAAATAGATTAATGTAGTTGATATATGTTTTGTATCAAGTTAGTACTAAAGCCAAACTAACTTGATACAAAACATATATTCAATGCATTTTTAAGATTTTAACACAAATTGTTGTATTTAGAAGATTTGTTTAATAGAAGATAATAAATTATTTTATATGAGAAGCCGTATGTTAACCAAAGTTTACATTATGGATGAAGGTGTGTTTGCGTCAACACAGTGCGATGTTGTAGGTGGAGGATTAAGCGAGACAAACCAACGCCTACTCTGAGGGGGATTGGAGATGGCTTACATGGTACACACAAGGTCACGAAGAACATTCGATGGGATATCAAAGGATCTGTTCTCTTTGAGTAACCACGACCAAACGAATCCATTACAGCCGAGGTTTACTGCCGTCAGCCATCGATTGGAAGACAGATTTTCAGGGAAGGAGGAAGGTTTCGTTCGATACGAGGTTCACCATGATAACAATCACAACAAAAACCAATTTCCTCTAGTCCTTTGACTGCTCATTTTACCCCCCAAGTAACTTTGTTCCGAAGCAAAATTATAATACAACAATACCTCTTAGTCCGAGGAATCGATTGCGCCATTATCTCGTTTGAATCCGGACTAATCGAGGAAGCAAATATATATTTTTGGAATTTATATCTATTGAGTAATATTATTTTTTTTGTAATTTTCCATATATTCGGACTGATCGAAGTCGGACTATACGAGGTATATATAGTTATCAGCATAAAAATATTGTATATAAATATTATATATATAATATTTTAGTTCTTGAAGAGCCGCATGCGGCTCGCGAGCCAAAGTTTGTCCACTCCTGATATATATAACCATTATTACGAATGTCGAAATGGGAATGGGGGTAAATGCACGTTTTGGTCTTTTCAGGTCCGGATGTATGTAGGTTGCATTATTCATGCAAGGAAAGCTGTGATAGGGACACAACCGGATTAAGCTCCAGGAACAATTTGCGGGGGTGGAGGAGGAGGAGAGGAGACGTGATGGGGCTCCATCGCACATAACTATTTTCGGTGCAGAGATTGGTAAAGTTTGATGTAGGTGCGAATGAAATCGGGATGAAAAAGAGAGAGAGAGAACAAGATAGACTATATAACTGAGTGGAGAAAAAAAAGAGCTTCTTCTTTTTTTATGCTTTTGTTGGTGGCGCGTGTGCACGAAATGCGATAGGGATCTTTCTCTCGCCGTTGCCGTAGCTACTACAATAATCCGTGTGATTTTCCTGCCGTTTTCCTCCTCATTATTCTCGTTTCGCAGATGCGTTCTACACATCTTCAGTAGTTTCTACCCCGAAGGCAGATGTTGCCAACGAGACGAGATTCCCGTTTTACATTTGCAATTAGTCCTCCTCTGCGGCTGCGGATTCCTGGATCTCCAGACAATCCAACAAGAGAGAGAGAGAGAAAGCGCACACAATCACAAAAAATGTGCATATTCCAATTTCTCGGTGCCATTAGCAAATTAATTTTACATACATATATAATGTGTCGCTGCAGATACTTTTAAACTACTTCAATTGGATTAAAACTTAGAAAAAACAGTCATAAGTTTAAGGTTTAATCCCAACATGATGAGCATATTTAAATCGGAGATAATTACAATTTTTATCCGCTTACACAAAGAATTAAATAATGAAAGTGAAGACTATGAAAGAACTAAAAAAAAATGTAATTACATTACTTATGTAAAAATGATCTTTATCTAAAGCTACTCATTACATCAAGTAATACTACAAAATCTCCAAAACTGTTATAGATTGAATATTATTTATAATAGTGAAAACTATTAAAAATTACTGAAGAATTATATAGAAATTTACTTTTTGGTAATTTTACACCAATACTATTAAATAATACTACCTAGTCTTCAAATCTGTTACAAATTGACTTAAAATTACTTTTTAGTAAATACTTAAGTAAGTTGTCTATAAGTAAGTAAGTAGTTATCTGACTACCATAGAATCTTTTGATTTTTTTTTTTTAATTTTAATAATGCCACGTCAATAATAAAATATACATGTATATGTATCAATTCAGGAAATATGAAAAATATGTTCAGTTTTGTAATTTATCATAGCTTTCTTCAGGAAATATAAATATAGGAATGATTCACTTCTCAATGTTCTCAATTTCCGCTTCAATTATCAAAAAGTTGTTCAGTTTGGAAGTTTCATCCATTCGTTCACAGAGCAACAGAAAATTACACCAAGAGTTTTCAATTGAAGAATGTTTCTTCAAGAAACATAAAGACAAGTTTGATTCACTTCCCAATATATCATTTTCAGCTTCAATTATCACAAAAAATTGCAAAGATTTCTTGAGGAAATATCACCTCTAAATGTATTATATTCAACTTCAATTATTAGAAAGATGTTCATTTATGAAATTTAATATATTCGTTCATCGACTAACAAGAAATTACATGAAAATTTTTCAATTGAAGCAAACATATCCTACAAGCTTGATTCACTTTCCATTGTATTATTTTCAGCTTCAATTATCAAAAAGTTGTTCAGTTTGGAAATTTCATCCATTAGTTCACAGAGAAACAGAAAATTACACCAAGAGTTTTCAATTGAAGAATATTTCTTCAGAAAAACATAAAGACAAGTTTGATTCACTTCCCAATATATCCTTTTCAGCTTCAATTATCAAAAAATCATAGATTTCTTGAGGAAATATCACTTTCAAATGTATTATATACAGCTTCAATTATTAGAAAGAAGTTCATTTATGAAATTTAATATTTTCGTTCATAGAATGACAAGAAATTACACAAAGATTTTTCAATTGAAGAAGTTATCACAGATATTTTCAGCAAACATATCCTACAAGCTTGATTTACTTTCAATTGTATTATTTTCAGCTTCAATTATCAAAAAGTCATTTAATTAAGAAATTTAATATTTTCGTTCATAGAGTAACAAGAAAGTACACCAATTGAAGAAAATATGACATATTTCATCAGGAAATATAAAGATAAGCTTAAAATCACTTCCCAAAATATTAATTTAAAGTTAAATTATTAAAATTTAAATAAATTATTACGTTTATAATGTAAGTTCAAAATTACAACCTTGAATGTATGCAACTTAGTTCTGGGTGTGGTAATGACTACTTTAGCATACCATGCTACGCCAGATTTGGGAGACTGAAGCGTTTAATTACGCCATTAATCAAAAAGCATCCATCTAGTTCGAAATCTCTACCTTCAGCCCCTAATAGCCCCTCGAGCAATCGGAATTACAACCAAGAAACCGTGGAAATGCCCGAAGACTTTAAACTCTCCTCCATCTCCTCCACCATGTTTCACTCCTCTATGTGTTTAAGCACAATGTAAATAAATTCGCAGCTCCGTAATTATACAGCAATCAGTAAATGATAGTAGTTAAACTTCAGTTTAATAGTTGCCTGCGTTACATAACTATCACATGTGTGTGTGAGAGAGTTTCAGTGCAGATGAAGATGTGCAAGTGTGCTGAAATCGCGTCTACGCAATTGTTTCTGTAGTTTTAGATCCAATTAAAGACTAATTGCCAGCCGGATGGAAGGATTTTATTAGATTTAGTTTTGAGAAAATTTTCTACTGGAAACTTGTCTGCAGAAAAAGAGAAAACGGTTCTTTAATGCTTCCGTTTGTTTGGTATCCGCTGTGGAATAATCGGAGCTCGTTCCCCGGTGCCCTTTTCCGCGCCAAACTCCGAAGGCAATCATCTCTACTCGCAGATTCAATGGCTAGTTAGGTTTTACTTTAAAATTATATCCACTCTAAATAAAAGCAGATTTTCAGAAAACTTTCCGTTCCGTCTCTTTTCAACAGAAATAACTATAACTTAAACAAATCTTAATACAACTTTATATATGCATACTTTGGACAGAATACAAGTTGTAAATAAGGAAAATAGAAAGGATTTAAGTACTTACATCTTAGTTATAAATATTTGGACATATAATAAAATAAAGGAGAATTCCTTAGTCAAGTTGGAAGAAAGCCCACTTTGCAATTCCGACAAAATGATTGCCTTCGAGCATCGAGCCAAATTCACTTCTACTACATTAAACTTGAAGTAACAAGTAATGAGGTATCTTTGAAACAAACATATACTTTCTCATTTTCAAATATTAGTTATTTTATTGTTTTCAGAAAAATTATATATTTTTTTTTATTTAGTCAATAAATAAAAGTGCAACAATCGTATTGTATACCAGAGATTCTCAACATATGGATCGCGAAATGACATCTGTCACCTTGTGTCAAAGCAAGGAACTTGGGTCTCAACTACAAATAAATATTATTGAATCGTGAAGCAAAAAGGTTGAGAAACGCTGATTATATGTATCATCAAGAAAATTACTTGTATTTTCTCAATTACAAGAAATTAATACAAGAAGTAAACAAATCTCTACATTTTACGTGTAATTGGTAGTAAGTAAATGTCAAGTAACTTGACAAGTAATTTAGATAGCTAAGATGATCACGTCAATAGTCATTGAATTCTTCACACAATTCCAATAGGACAGTAAAGTCGATGCGATCACATACCGACTTTTTAAGTTGATTGGTCCAGTCCAGTCCAGAACTATCTACGAATTTCCCCTCAGAACGTCTATAAAGTTGAGATAAATACATTACCACTAACTTCTCAGAACTAAAATAATAATATTACTTTCAACAAAATTACTATCATTTCTAAATAAATTATGAACTAAAATACTAATATTAATCAATTAATATTCGCATAATTATATCGAGGTAATCACTTACATTTCAACGGGAAATCCACTTGGATTGTAAAATTATTAATTCAGAATTGAACTCGACGAGATTTATAAACAAGTGGAAAAAAAAGCGTATGCATGCATTCTTTAAATCTTGGCGGTCGGAAGTGTTTCCGTTCTACGAACTAATCAAAAGTTCATACACTATTTAATACTAGCTGCAATCAATATTTTATATTAGTTCCATCGAAAGCTCAATGCGTATGTAATTTCCTCATTTTGTAAACAACATATGCAATTGATAAAAGTGAAATCACACAGTTGTTACACAACGAATGAATATTCATATAATTTTTACACTTTTTACAATTAACACTTTCATAATTAATTAGGAAAACGTTCTATTGTAATTAAATTCCTCATTAAGTTGCAATTTCATTTTTCATATTGGATATTTGACTTGACCTATTACAGTTTTCCAAAGTAAATAAAAATAAATTCAAAAACGAAAATTTGTTAAAAAAAATAAAACCGGACTTTTCGAGCAATTTAGTGTACGAAAATTGATCAATTTTTGATATATTGTTGATATTGTTTTTAGTTCAATCACGAAAATACTTATTTCTGCAATAATATATTTAAAAAATATAATTATATATCGGACTAATCGAAATATTGTTATAATTTAAGCTAAATCAAGTGGAATTTTATATTTAAACTCATAAATAATATATGAAAATAACATATCAACTAGTATCAATCCTTTTCGGACGAACGGCGGATATTTCCGCCATATCCGCCATAATATTGTTCTGACGTTACCTAAATATGCCGCAACATAATAATACACAGCAGTTTCATAAAAACTAGTTAAAAAATCTCCGTCCGAAAATAATTGGCTACATTGTAAAGACGATCTAAATGAATCTACTTAGAATTGTAATGACAATTGTTTCACGCAACTACTTTATTCTTACAAAACCGTTTGAGTTGTTATGTAACAATGATTATCTTCACAGTTGACCGCATTCTATCTAAAACATGCGGGTTGATTCAAACATTGCAAATAGCAAAAGATAATATTCATAACCAACTTACAATTGATAATTACAGAATTAGGTCACGAAATTCACACATAACAAATCAATTCGTTAGATAAAATTGAATATCACTTCAAGTATTAACAACGTTTCGTAAAGTATGCGTAGATTCGTAGGCCGGAACGGATAATAATGCATCTGTTTTGCAATTAATTAAACATTTACATAATTACACTCTCACACACACACACACATACATGAATCAGATGCGTTGCGCAATTTGCGTGCGAAGGTTTCCTCCGGCTGTAATTGAATAATAAAATGGAGTGAGATGCGGCGAAACCCGCGGCGCTCCGATACAATGTGCATGTTTACTTTGCATCCACTATTTGGATAGGAGAGACACAGGTGTATTAACCTCTTCACGAACGAACGATATTTGCTCTTCCAATTATCGCTCTGTTTGCATCGTTCTGAAACGATCGCAATCGATGGAACATCCTTGTAACAATTATCGTAAAAATCTTCAATGCAATAGTTTTGTGTACTAATGTTACTAAGTTTCGTATGAAATCAAAGAAATATTATAATCAAATTAAAAATTCGTATATAATACGCACCTAAAATTATTCAATATTTTTAATTGTATATAACGCAAAAAAAATGATGCATTTCTGTTAAATTATAAATTCGTATATAATAGGCACTTAAAATATTTCAACATTTTCATTTTCAATTTTAATGCACAAGCTTGATTTAACGCGAACATTTTTGATAAAATAATAAATTCGTATATAATACGCATCTAAAATTATTCAACAGTTTTAATTCGTATAAATACTGCAGCCTGATTATAACATAAAAAGAAATTGATAAATTTACAAAATTCGTATATAATACGCAACCATTTTTTTCAACTTTTTTATTTTTAATCAAGTGCAATGCTTGATTTAAAGCAAATATTTCTGATAAAATTATAAATTCGTATATAATACGCACTTCAAATTATTGATCATTTTTAATTGTGTCTAATCCTCATTCTTTGTTTAACGCAAAAAATGTTGATATATTTCTAAAATTCGTATATAATACGCATTGTTCATCATTTTCATCATAGAAACTTGAGTTAACGCGAATAATTCTGATAAACTTATAAATTCATATATAATGCGCACTTAAAATTATTCAATATTTTGAATTGTACCCAATCCGCACGCTTGATTTAACGCAAACACTAAAAAATTTCAATATAGAAAGATTGATTTGACGCAAATAATTCTGATAAAATTATAAATTCGTATATAATACGCACCTAAATTTTCAACATTTTCATTTGTAAACCTGATGTAACTCGAAAATTTCTGATAAAACTATAAAATCTTATATAATACGCACATATAACATTTTATTTTTATTCGTGTACAATGCGCATAAAAATAAAATTTCATATATAAGCGCAGCCACAACTTTTCTATATTTTATTTTATATTTAATTCGTTAACAAAATTTAAATTTAAAAAAATATCAGTATTATATAAAAATTTAACTTTGAATTAAAAAAACAATTATATATACTTGCGTTTATTCAATATTTAAAGTGACTTTTGTTTGTACTCGAGTAAAATACGCACCCTCAATTTTCCTTGCTAAAATGAATACAAATTGTGCGTATAATATACGAGATTTTACGATGTTTTTTTTTGTTTCGTCGCGTGATGTAGAACAGTCAGGAGGTTAAGTCGCACTATATAAATGCATGGAAAATTTGTTGCAGATGGAAAAGTAATAAGTCTGTGGAATTGCGAGTTGTAAAAGCATCAATAAAGTCGGCGGAAAATGCTTTGTGCACGAGACTCTACATACATATATATATATATATATATTTTTAAATGCACTACTTTAATGAAGGAAACGCCGAAGCGAAAATGATGGCAGTGGCCGAAGATGAAGCGGAAAGAACGAAAGGAGATGGAAAATAACAAGATGATGATGATGAAGTGAGGGATAAATAGAGAGAGGCAGAGAGAGGAAGAAAAACAATACCGTAGGGCCGCAAATCCGATTACCTCGACGAAGATATTTTCGAGCAGTAAATCATTTGCGTAACATTATTAAATGGCCGAAACGAAGGCGCAATTTGCACCAACTGAAAATTTAATTGGAAATTTGAAATTAAACACACTCGCATGCGGGATAATAGGAATGGAGAGAGGGAGAAAGAGAGAGAGGAAGAAAGGGCGAGGAGAAATTTAAATTGCGAATATTGCGAATGGAGACGGGGATGGGATATAATAAAATACACTAGGGGCCTCCGGATTCCAGGTACAGCATATATCTATATACATTTTCAGTTCCTCTTTAGAATTATATTTAAAATATATATGTATATATATATATATAACACACACATACATATACCTATATATATAGGATATATCCGTTCCGTTGCAATTGCTTAAATTAAGCCCAGGATAATAGATGGAACTTTGGCAAAGCCGTTCGGATTAAAGGATGAATCTCCTAATTATAAACCGGTCCTTTAATTTAAGTAATAAAAAAAGAGTAAATATTAACCGGAAGTTTGCAGGCATAGTTTAAACGCTGTCGCATTAATCGAACGTCTTCGGAACTTAATTTTCATAACTCCGACAGGAGATTGCTTGCTTCTACGCTCATATCTCCATTGTGTATATCTCGCCAGTTATTTCGTCTCAGAGCAAAGTTAATTGGTACTTTAGGAAGTTTGTTAGCAAATGAGCAGCTTGTAATTCAATTTCTTGTTTCACGACTCTACGATCTTACTCAACTCATCCTTTACGTACATATTGCAGTTTGCACATCGCAATTTGTGTCCATCTTCACCTCTACAGTTTACAGAATTAAAAAATAACGATTGAGCATTACAATTGCTTGTAATTTTTTAAAGTACAATACATACTCTAATACAGCGTTTCTCAACCTATGGGTTGCAGGATTGGGTTACGAAATGACAGCTGTCACATTGTGTCAAAACGAAGAACTGGTGAAACACTCTTAGCAATTGGATCGCGAAATGACAGCTGTCATCTTGTGTCAAAACTAGAAACTGGTGAAATATTCTTAGTATTTGGATTGTAAAATGATAGCTGTCAGCTTGTGTCAAAACTAGAAACTGGTGAAATAATCTTAGCAATTAGATCGCGAAATGACATCTATCACCTTGTATAAAAGAAATAAATTGGTACTCTTAGCAATTGGATTGCCAAATGACAGCTGTAACCTTGTGTCAAAGCATGGAACTGTTGAAATACTGGCAATACTATTAGCAATTGGATCCAGATACTGGTGAAATATTCTTAGTATTTGGATTGCGAAATTGTAGCTGTCAACTTGTGTCAAAATGAGAAACTGGTGAAATAATATTAGCAATTAGATCGTGAAATGACATCTGTCACCTTGTGTAAAAGAAAGAAACTGGTGAAGTACTCTTAGCAATTGGATTGCAAAATGACAGCTGTAACCTTGTTTCAAAGCATGGAACTGTTGAAATACTGGCAATACTCTTAGCAATTGGATAGAGATACGGATGAAATATTCTTAGTATTTGGATTGCGAAATGATAGCTATCAGCTTGTGTCAAAATATAGAAACTGGTAAAATAATCTTAGCAAGTAGATGAGCGAAATAACAGCTGTCACCTTGAGTCAAAGCGTGGAACTATTCTTCTTCTTCCTTTGACCACCTTTCTCAGTAAGAACTAAATGTAACCGTGGAACTGTTGAAATACTATCAATTGGATCGCGAAATGACATCAGTCACCTTATGTCAAATCGAGAAATTGGTGAAATACTCTTAGCAATTGGATTGTCAAATGAAAGTTGTCACCTTGTACAAAGCGAACTCATAGCAATAGAGTCGCAGTATAATTACAAATCAATATGTTGAAAGGTTGAAAAACGCTGCTCTAATACATAAATATACATAAAATAAATTTAAATTAACATTGAAAAAAGTTGAGTTGATTTATCATTTTTATAAATACTTTTGTATATTAAAATTAGTTTTTTTTAATAAGATGATTAAATTGTCTTATATTGTCTTCAATCAATAGAGAACTTATATCATTGATTGATTAACAAATTTGTATTACTAAAACTATGTTGGGTCAAAAAAACCTATGGCCTATAAGCTTTTGTTACAGTTAATAAAAATACGTTTGAATTTTGTATTTTGTATATATAAATATAACTTTTCCATAAATAAGTTTATAATAGAAGAGGAAGCATATTGCTTTCGTGTAAAGTAATGTTTGAAATTAGTTTTCGAAGAAGATAGTGGTGTAGCGTTCTGGGAAAGGATTTCAATCAATGGACAACTTAGTAATTTAGACGTATATATTTATTAGAAGGACGAACTCGCTCGGTTCACTTCTTTTAAGCTCGTTTTCTTTTCTTTTTGCTTTTATTTTATGCGGTTAGACTTGTTATTGAAGTTTTTCTGCTTACTTTAAATGCGACTCCAAAATATTACTACCTACACCTATATAATTTTCCTTGCGCAGCGCTAGTCATTTATTCCAACTCGATATGCCTCATTTACTCTATACAATTGAGACGTACTTGGATTTATTTTATTAATTTATTGAGTAATAAAACATAAATAAAATAACATACATAGATAAAACCGAATACAAGTTAAGAAACAAATAAGCTTACATTACATTAAGATATCTATTTTTTTACAATTTTCATATATTTGATAATTTTGATAATAAAGTAAGGATTTCACGTATTGAATTTAATAATTTTAGTTGAATAATAATTATAATAAATTCAAATATTTGTAAATCACTTTGAAAATAATATTAATTTTTAAAAAAAATTAATTCTAAAGTTTAGTTTAAGATTTGTCATGAATTAAAGTTATTATAGAAGATAATTATGGAATGCAACAAGTATAAATTAATAATAATTTATTAGAGTAAACTATCACAATAATATACAGTTAATTAGATTTAAATACCATTAAAAGCATGCCTAAATATCTTAAACCTTCAAAAAATCTACCTGGATCATTACTAATCTATGATACTTACAAAGAAAACCATTGATAAAGGCCTCCAAACGGAAATAGAAGAGGAAGCTACAAATCTACTAGTAAATACCACAAAAAAATTGAAATTCTTAACTACTTTTAGCTATTTCCAGGCAACTTAACATGTTCAAATCATAGTTAGAACATTTACAGATTTGTAAATAAACTCAAGTACTTGGATCATAAGTTCTCGTGAATATTAAAGATAAAGGAAAGAAAATATTATAACATAAATTCCTATTACTTGAAGATTATATTCTATAATTTATTGAATGTTATCATTACAACAAAAAATATTGATACAACTCTTCCTGTTGCTTTTGCACGGTTTAAAGAGTAAATAAAAAAAGTCTTTAAAATATGCATTAAAAAGTTAAAAAATCGGTTTACACGCTTTCTTACGAACTTGTCTACCATGTACATCGGCGGATATGTGTACTTTCTAAATAATAATTAGATATTCTTATAAGTTGATTTTAACAATTACTAGTTCACATTTAAACTTCCAATTATAGAAATTACTACTTTAACAGGACAACATCAAATACAAACAGATGCACACAAAATATAACTTAAGCTTAAATCCATGCAAATAAATATAAAGTATCGAATTACCTTGCGGCGAATCGGGAATTCGATTCTCGTCATTAAGCGTAGCCTGCCTGCCATTTGGAGTGGCCCATTAAAGATAAACAGTGATTATCTCGGACAATTGAAGCCCAATGGGAAATCGAGTGGATCCCACCGCCGCGATCCGCAACAGAACTAAATATTAATTAGTCTAAATTGTCGGAATTTCTGAGTCCTAAGTCCTGCGCGGCGGGATTTATTGCAATTACTTTCCACGCGATCTGCTCGAAAATTCCTGTTTTTCGCAATTAAAAACCCTTCTTTGGCGCCGAATAATGAAAACGCCGAGGAAATTAATAAATTTCCTACAATTCTCTCTCTCTCTCTTCTTCAACTGTGTGTATAAATAACAGCACCGAACATGTGCTTCAATGATGATAACAACCTTCCGTGTTTCTGGATTTTCTCCAAAACCGTATTTCACATTTTACTGCCTCTCCTCGTGCATCCGACTAAATCTCTTATTAGATGTATGCAACTGTCATCGTTATATTCATTGCACTCGAAACATGTTTGAGTTAAAAAAAAATTCAACATTTTACATCGCAAAAGTCAATCTTCTTATATAATCCTTGATGTTTCTTGTAATATTCAATCTTTTCATACATTACAAATTTTCTCATTTCATGACAACAAATTACAATTTTCTAGTTTTCTCACAACAATTACAAATTCTAGATCCCAATTAACTTAATTAAGTATACTAATTATAAACTCAAAGTATTAATGTTGAAAGGAAATAATTAATAATTTCAACAAATCATAATTCTTGAATTGTAAAATAAAATTCATACTTTTCCATCATAAATGATTCATTTCATTGAATTTAGTCTGTTAATAAATCTGTTTTTATAGAAAACTTTTATAAATTTCTATAAATGAAAAGAAAGGTTAATTCCGCAATACCATCATTATTTATGTAGTAATAAATTTATGATCGAAATCATCAATAAAATTCCATTGACTTTAACAAAAAAAAAAGTTTCTCTACAAAAATCCGCATAAATGGGTTGTATAGAAAATATTTTTTTGTAAGTATCAATTTTTCTATAGAATAGATTAATTCTTTAATTATACAATTAATAATTTAATTGAAATATGTTAACTCAGACTTTTACTTATTAAAACCTCGCTTAATAAACTCGTTAAGTTTATCCGTTCAAAAATTTCTGGATTTTTACTCGTATTGTGAAATATATTCAAAAATACACATAATATATGTACACAAGCTTTAAAAATGTTGTAGCAGGTGCGCAATCAGGCATTTCTCTTCTCATCGTCACTCGCTATGCGAAACGTCGCTCGTTAAGCGAGTCATTTTTCCTACATTTGCTCGTTAAGTGATATTCTCGTTATCCAAGGTGCTCGTTAAGCGAGGTTCCACTGTATTCCAACATTTTATTATAACATACTGATATGTTCAATAAACTAAAATTAATAATATAGACCAGTGATTCTCAAAGTGTGGGTCGCGAAAAATACTTGGGGAGGTCGGTATGTTTTTCTATACGTTTTTCTGCATAATGGGTATATGTAGAAAAACCCCCTACGAGGGGTCCTTTACCGCAGACCAAAAAGTTTGAGAATCACTGATATAGATTATTGTGTGTATGATGTTAGTAATAGCCCTTAGGAGTTAATTATATATCCAAATCCTTAATGCAATTTAAGGACATTTGCTGCAAACTGCACACAATTCGATGTTGCTCTTTGTGCTGAAACTATTCTCGTACGAACTAACGTGATCTCCCTTTGGGCCTTAATTATAACAGATTAATATACAATTCAAAGCTATGATTCGCTGATTTGCTCGTCCGAAATATTCAATATAAAATTACATTTGCTTATTGAATTGTCTAAAATTAATTAATTAATTTGAGTTCAATTAATAGTACAATATTATTTCAATATTCATAATATATGTAAACACAAAAATACCTAAAAAAAAAATAAAATAAATTTACACATCCAAGTTCACACAAATTAGGTACTAATTTGATTGATATATTTTTTTTTTTAATATTTTCTTTTTACAAACTGTTATGATAAAATTAATATTATATTTATAATTCTCAACTTGTGTTTACGTAATTTCTCGTCAATTTCAATTCTTTTTTATTTAATTTATATGTTTTATACATTTATTTTAAGAGACGAAACTTTGGAACTCTGATGTAAGCAAGATTAAAAATACAAAATATATGGAAAACATAATATTATAATGATTTGAATCATTTAAAAAAATCTCAGTGTTAAAAACTGTTGTGTTATTGACAAAAATAATGAAAATTTATTGCAATTTATTAATAACTTTGAAATATAATTTTGTTAAATGTAACGAAATTTGAAAATTACAAAAATCTGTAAAATTTGCTAAAAAAAAATAATAAGAAAATGTAATTTAATAACAAAACAGTACGATTTTCATGCTTTTTGAAATATTGCAAAATAATTAAAACTATTTGAAAATAATTACATTTTTATTAATTTTGTCATATATGAAGAATAAAATATTGAAATTTAAAAACTAATAAAAAAAAATTTATGAAAATTGAAGAAAAAAATGTAATTTAATAACAATCATTACGATTGTAATGAATTTTTGAAATATTGCAAAGTAATTAAAACTATTTGAAAATATTTACTTATTTATTAATTTTATGATATGTGAACAATGATATATTGAAATTTAAATACTAATAAAAAAATATGGTGAAAATTGAAGAAAATAAAAGGAATTTAATAACAAAACATTACGGTTTTTTGAAATATTGCAAAATATTTGAAAATAATTACATTTTTATTAATTTTGTGATATGTGAAGAATAAAATACTGAAATTTAAAAACTAATAAAAAAAAATATTGTGAAAATTGAAGAAAAAATGTAATTTTATATCTAAACAAAACTTTTTCATTGTCTTTTGAAATATGAAATTTATTAACAAATCAATTAAATTTTAAATATTCCAAAGTAATTAATATTAATAATATATTAAAAATTAATAATATTTCAAATAATTACATCTAAATATGCATTATTAGTTTAAAATAACAGTCCTAAAAATTGTTAAATAACATTTAAAAAAATGTAGTGAAAATGTATTTACAATTTGATAACAAACTATATTAACCGCAATGATATTGAATAAATCACGTGCAATAGGTTAAAGCTTGAAACGTGATATTACTTTCAGGTATTACTCAATAAACGTTACCCAGACCACGCATTACTCAGTAGCGCGTGCTGAATTACTGATATTTAACAGCAACGATAAGTATTACTTATAATTTTTGTATGCATAAGTTACCTAATCTTGATTATGCAAAGGAAAAAATAAAAAAATAAAACGAGAAATACATAACATACAATTTATGTATGCACTTTCTGTCCTCTCTTAATTAATTAATCATCAATCAACTATATTAAAACGTTAACGTTTTACTACAATTTCACGTACTTTTACATACAAATAATTGCATAAACCCTTCTAATTATTTTAAATTTTCTATCATATATCCCATTTTAACCATATTATATCAATAACATTAAAACAGAATTATTTAAATTTTGAGGGTTGAAAAATTTTACTCCCTACGTTCCATAATAAATGTCCAATTTTAGTTTTTGATTGCAGTTAACATTGTTAGCACATCAGCAACTTCACCGTTTATAATTACTAATTTGTTAAAAGTTACTCATAAGTGTTTTCCATTTTATATTATAGTTCAGTCTGAAAATACACGTTATAAAACCGCTGAAATTGAACACTTATTTTGGAAAGAAGAGAGTATTTTATATTTGATAAAGTAATAAAATGTGGTTGACGTAAATCCATATACTTTATAAAAAAAAAGATCAAATAAATCCGTCGAAAATTTCTAAATTAAAATGTACGATTTTAAAGGAAGATCTGCGGAAAATGGTAAATAAACACTTTGGATTTTGGCCAAGAGATTACAAAACACCGTCGTCCCGTTGAATCGCATCTCGGCGATCTAAATTTACCGAAATCATTGCCATTAAAGCAAAAGACATAATACGTAACATTTTGATGTAATTCAACTTGAATGCGGATGATGTTATTCGAATTTCAAGGAACGAAATACAGGTATGCAATTTACTCTCACATTTCTTCGGCTTAATCTTATTTTATGCTTTACCAGGGTGAATATATTTATATATTTATACATATACATGTTTGTTTGTTCTTTTTTTGTATATTCATCCCTCTCCATTTCAAATGCGTCACAGCACAAAGGGCACTCGCGTGTTTCGACTAGGTAAGGGTAGTTTGCAGGGGCGTAATTCATTTCGCTCTCTTCTGCATAGAAGTGTACGACTAATGAGGCACATTGAAATTCGGAATGCCGCCTCTTCCCGTGGACCGAATACGGCGCGAAAAAGTTTATCTGATTTAAGTATACTTAAATTGGATCTAATTTGATGTTTGTCTGCGACGGGTTGAGGATTTACATTTTGTATTATTTTTACTACATAACTTCCAGAAATTACAGCCTAATAAAGTTTTATTTCTTGCAATAACAGTTTTGTCCTATAACGATAGTACAGAATCAGAAAAGTCGAAAATTGTATTTTTTGCCTAAAAAAAATTAACAATTTTCTATTATCAAACTTGAAGAAAAGTAGAATAAGACAATTATTAAAGTCAATTGTTGAGTGAATAAAGTCTATAAAATATTTTTATATTGTCTCATTTAGTAAATAAAACTATTATAATTTATTTATTATTTGATATCTAATAAATATAAAAATTTATGGAATATAATTAAGCTAAAATCAACCACCAAAAAACTCTTAATAGAAAAACCATAAGCAAATGCAAGCAAAAAAAATAATTGCGGAAGGACCTCTTAATTAAACATTCCTGCTTTGTTCGAATACAATGTAATCCCTGGTCCCTTTAGGGATCCTCAGGTAAGCGTTAAAAAGGTCGGCACACCAAAATCCCCTGGACATTACTCCAACTCATTTACTAAAGCATTCAATTCCGGAATAGAAAAAAATATGAAAAATTTTCATTATTAATTATTCAATTATTATACAACAATTAATCAAAACATCCCGTAAACAAATGAATTCTATTGTTAAGGTTCCATTTATTATAAAAGTATACTTGATTTTATACAGGTAGACCTCGTTTAGCGCTTATTCGATATAACATTGTCCACTCAATATCTAAAAACGTTTCAACATTACATATGTCAATATGACTTTGTTTAACGTTGTTTCGCTAAACGAGGTTTTACTGTACGATTAAACAGAAATTTCTAATATCCCAATGTTATTTTTTGATTGTAATAAATAATACTTTTTTTATACTTATAATAAAATAAACTTCGTATATTGCAATGAATCATAGTGTAACATTGTAGCATTTATATATCGATGACCTATTTATTTCTGCTGCTGAGGAATATGGGATTTTCGATCCAATCCAATCGTGAATTATATGAAAACAGTTCCATTTCAATTCAAATGTCGATGTAAAACTGCGGCTTTGCATGCAAAAAAAAACGTCGCAATATTCAAATGACCTTTAATGCATTTTTGTTACAATCAAACATAAATAATACATTTTATTTTAACTAGTTATGTTTATATGTAAACAAGTAATAAACAATTATTATTATTATATTGATAGTTTTATAATATTTACATTGGGATAGGAAAATGAAGTTAATTGGAATTTAGGATTAAAATCAAATTCATAATTTGAACAAGATTGAACTTTTTTTAGGTATGATCTTGGGTATGTGTTTATGATAAGAAATAAAATAAACGTTTATTCATGGTTACTCAATCCACAAGTTGAGACCTTTATTCAGATAGTAAAACATACATCTATTGCTCCTCGCGTAATAGAATGGCGTCGAGAATTTTCGGCCAATAATATAAAATTATCCAATTCGTATGTAAATAAAGTGCGGTTGAGATTCCAATCATTATCAACGAGTTGTATTTCAAGAAAAAATACATAATGCGTCGCAAGTGGACAAATGTAGGGAAAAAAATTTAAACAAAGTTATTTGATTGAAAGTTGAAACAAAAAAAAAATTGTTACACTACTCACATACACAGGATTACAAATCAAAACACTCGTAGTTATTACAATTATTAGTGGATTATTAGTTACAACTATAGTATAAATTATATCTTAACTTAAATGTTTAATTTATGAACTATGCTAATCCCGGCGAATTCCAATGGGCATTAATGAATTCAATCGGCTGTAAATGCAATGCAAGTGAAATGTTTGTCATTGAGTTAATAAAAGCGAAAATGATTCAATCGGATTCGAAAAAGAGAAACGAAAGCGAAAACGATTGAATCAAAATCAAACTATAGAATACGTGAATTTTCAAGTGCGCTCCTCTCGGCGCGCGTAAATTTTTAAATCTGTCATCCAATTAACACAATAAAGAGGTGCAAAGTAAATGAATTAAGAAAAAGTTGTTGAAAGTGGCTTACTTTTAGAGAGAGAAAAAAAAATTAACTCCGCTACTCACGGTGCGTGTCTGGGTCCTTAATTGCGGCAATTATGTAATTACAATGTTATTATCGTGCCGAGAGGACAGCGACTTGAGGGATTGAAAGGTTGTTAAGTTTGTTATTTGGCACTAGTTGTTTAGGGACGCGCGCGTTTCCTAGGCAACGTCAGTTTGGCGCCAAAAAACGTGCGATTTTAATGGGGGTGGTAGGCGGAATTTGTAACGGCGATTTTTTACCTTGTCCGGTTTTGCATATATTTGATGATGGTCGAAGCGTTTATTTTTTTTTTTTATTAAATTTACGTGCGTTTGTTTGATGTCACTTAAACTTTTTGTTGAGTACTACTGAAGGGTGTAAGTACGAGTACCGGCGGCGCGTTTGAAGCACTGGAGTTGCTCGAAGCTTGCGACCTAAGCTACAGGACTGAACTGAGGAAACGCATGGATCGTGGTGCTGGTGAGCGGCAGTCGGGTAAGAGCACGCACGCGCCCTTCGTCTCCACTAAATATGGATTTTTATCATTTATAGGTAAATTTATGCAGCCAGGTACAATACTCACATACCTAAAGGGTATTAATAGACAGGGCCGTCCTCGATGCACATTGTTTTCCAATCCTGGACACACACAGAGAGATGTAGGTAGGTGGCTTTGGATGAAGAAGACAGGAGACGCGAGTACAAGTGTTGTCCCTGCTGGATCTGCGAACGGAAAGCCCATAACTCGTCCCCCGATCATAAACTTCTCCTGGGCTTAATCCGCGCTTCCGTTTTATATTGAGAAGCCATTATTTATCCTCTGGCCCTTGACGGAATTAAACAAAAACCTGGGAATGATTTATAAATCCCTGTTTTTTTTTTCACCTATCCGAAACTCACCTCGCCTCGACATAATTCCCTTCGATTTAAATCAACATCCGATCCATATATATACACTTTTTTTTTGCTTCATTTTATTATTTTTTTTTAATTAAATCAAAACACTCGCCCGAAGGTACAGCTTTCGCGCACAAAAGAGGCCTTTTTTCCCATTGAAAGTTCGCTAATAAAGGGCGCAACTTTTCCGTGCGCCTCGCGAAACTTCGGCCCGGGGTGTTCAGAAGAACAGCTTTGAATACTTGATGTCGCCCGAACAAAACATTAATTTATAGTTCAATTTAACACCGACCAAATAGACGATTAATTAAAACAAACGCGAAACACGCGCGCGGCGACAATTCACAAATTCGCCGCGTTTCATTCATAATCATAACTACCGTTCGACCAAAAAACCTTCAAAATCACAGAAAATGAATCAACTTTTATTAAACAATTTTTGTGATTTACGCAATCACTCACAACGCTTTTATCGAATCTTTTAATTGCAAATTAATTACAACAAAATGACTTGTCAACGGTTGTCATGGATATTGCTTATCCAAGTTTGTTTTTGCGACACTTCCATTTTCATGACACTCTTAGCAAAAAATTTAATATGCATATCTAAATTCGTAAAATTAAATTTATATTTATTAATTTAAAAAAAAAATAATTTTTGTGAAAAAATGTTTAAATCAATAAAATTTTATTTTTTTTTAAATTAGATAAAAAATAGCATTAAAATAATTTAATAATTTTGTGACTACTTTTACTACAAATTTATGTGAAAAATAAATGAATAATTTGTATTCCTTGTGACATTTCAAATTTGTCAACACTTCTACTAAAACTTTTCAATTGTATTGGATTTTTTTATGAATTAAACAAATTGTCAGTAACATTCGTAGAAGATTTTCTTAAGTAAACATTTGGTAAATTATGAAACAATAACATTGAAAACGATTATTGTTATTTATAATGAGAGTATTTTTGTAGTTTCAAAGTCGTTAATTTTTTTTCTAAAAAGTAATTATTTGTTTATAAAGCAAAATATTCGTTACAGAAACGATAATTTTGTGAAAATAGCTTAACAATTGGCAATTATAATGCAAACATTTTTTTTTTTTAAATTATGCCATTAGCAGACAATTTAGCAAACTATTTACAAGACTTCTGCTTGTGACATTTCAAATTTGACAACACTTTTACTGTTTAATTATCTTTTAACATATTGTTTAAATCAATCAAACTTTTCTTAGTAACATATACAAATTCATATAACATTTTAAGTAAAATTTAGCAAATTATGTAAAAAATAGCATTGAAATAAATTAATGTATAAAACTAATAATTTGAGGGAAACAATAATTTCTAGAGAAATGATACATTTTTTTTTATAAAAAGGTATTTTTAGTCCATAAAACAACAAAATTCCAAATATTGTTACGGGAATTTACAACAAAAAAATAGCATTGAAAATTTCATAAAGTTTTAGTTACATACAACAACAAAATTCCTATAATTCTTACGGAAATTTACAATAAAAAATATTTTATAAAAATAGCAATTGTTATCAGTTAAAAATAAGCTATCTTTTTTTCATGAAAAGTAATTATTTGTTTTGCATAAAAATCGTTTACGAAAATACAGTAATTGGCAATTATTATGCATGAATCTATGTTTTTTAATACAAGCTTAAAAATAATGTTGAAAAAAGTAAAATTTACAAAATATTATTCGTTATTTCTTCAAATAAACCGATGAAATTAACAGCGTTTAAATTAAATTCCTATAAAATAGGTATAACCCAAAGGTAATAATACTGAACAAATGTTGCAAAGGAGGCAAATGTGCAGAGGATACGAATGAGTCATTCATGTTGGCCATGGAACTGTATATTGAGAGCGGTAAAATAGGGGAAAGGTAAAGGGAAAGAATGGGGGATGGGATTCGGTTAGGGATTGTAAAATGTATACTACACTAGAGCCTTGAGTCCCATGAAAAATATTTTAGGTTCAGCATTTCGTACCGGGGATTTAAGTTTATTGGGTTTCTTGTTTTTTCATGCAAAAGGTTACTTTTTCTTGAAAATAAGTTGAAATGTACATGTGTTGTTTTTTTTAAGAAATTTATTGCAACATTATTTTATAATTTTCAATTGAATTTAAAACAAAATTATCACAAAAACCGATAGAAAAAATAATGTTAAGTAATCAAAAATATTTTTAAAGTGGATACATTGAAACTTCGCATAGATGCTGCTTCAATTAGTACGTATTCACTATAGTACGGTTTAAAAATTTCAAAACAAACTAAATATTAATTGAACAAAATAATAATAAATTTAAAAAAATATAAATAAATAATTGATTTGTTTCTCTTATATTGTGCTTTTTATTTGTATGCAGATTAAAAGTCCTCGATTAGTACGGTTTTAAACAGTGCGGAATATTCTAACCGTTAATACACTATTGCTTTATTTATAATGTAACCTTTCTTCATGATTTTTGTACATTTATAAATTATTTAAAGAAATCAATAATAAATAGAAAATTATGAATTGTGAAGAGAGTATAAAAATTGAAATACAATAAAACGTCGAACAGTGCTGCTTCAATCAGTGCGGATTAACTATACTACGGTTTAGTAATTTCAAAACCAAAAACATTTTAATTGAACAAAATAATAATTTAAAAAAGAATAAATACATAAAAGATAGATTTGGCTCTTCTATGACGCCAGTTTGTGCTGTTTATTTTCATGCGGTTTTAAAGTCCTCAATTAGTCCTGTTTCAAACAGTGCGGAATATTCTAACCGTTACCACACACTGTTCGAGGTATTGCTATAATCGTAATGTATCATTCTATCATGATTTTTCTACAATTATAAATAATTGGAAGAAACCAATAATTTCAAAAAAATCTTCAATCTTCTTTCAATCAGTGTGAATTCATTTCAATTAAATAAAACAAAAAGAAATTTTTAAAAAATACTGTTTGAAAGTCTTCGATTAGTCCGGTTTAAAATAGTGCGGAATATTCTAATCGTTTATACACATTATTTGGTATATTGCTGTTTTTGTAATGTAATCATTTCAACATGGTTATTGTACAATTATAAATAATTTAAAGAAAATAATAATTTCAAAAGAATCAAAATAAGTAAATAACTGGAACATTATGAATTGTGAAGAAAGTATAAAAATTGAAACCTAAAACCTAACACAGTACGGATTCACTACAGTACGGTTTGACAATTTTAAAATGTTTTAATGAACAAAATAATAATAAATTAAAAAAAAAATACATAAATGATCGATTTGTTTCTTTTATGCTGACAAATTGTGTTGTTTAAAAGTCCTCGATTAGTCCGGTTTCAAACAGAGCGGAATATTCTAACCGTTTATACCCATTATTTGAGATCTTGATAAATAATTTAAAGAAATCAATAATTTCAAAAGAATCAAAATAAGCAAATAAATGGAAAATTATGAATTGTGAAGAGAGTATAAAAATTGAAATACACCAACCTATACAGTGCTGCTATATAGTAATAAATTAAATAAAATATATTTTCTTATATGCTGCCGTCAGTTTGTGCTCTTTATTTTTATGAAGTAGTTCTTCATGATTTCTTTTATTATTTAAAAAAAAAAACTAGAACTATAATAATAATTATTCTATTCTTTTGTGTAAATAATTGTTTGATTATAATCCATTATTTATTAATGTATTTGCATTAACGATCGATGTGAATGCGATCGTTTTATATGATTATTATTGTTATTCTACGATAAATGTCATTATTTTCGAATTGAAACCATCCGCTGCAACAATGGAAAACGTTACATACCAATCATCAGATGCGTGGTAGATTAGAAAGGTTTAGAAAGACGTAGATTTGCAGAGCGTTTACCGTACACGAAATAAATGCATGTAGGTAAAACACCATTAAATGTTGGATGTATCGTGCTAATCGAGATCCGATCCAGGATACGGTACAACTGACTCGATTAGAAGCAATACCGAAACCTACTAACATACTATTTCGGTTTATTTTCGCAGCTCGATCATCCTTTGAAGAACTAGATTAAAACTGTTATGATTTCATCCAAAAATAACATTTATAAAAAAGTAAAATATATTTACACAAATTGAAACTATTGCAGTAGAACAAATAAACTTATTTCAACTTTCAATTAATTATATATATATTGATATTTATTATGCGATTTTTAATTGGAAATCCTCGTCACGACATTAAATCAAAGGTCAACGCAATTATTTTCACTTTTCGGTGTACTTTTTCATGTTGTACTCAAAACTCAAGGTTTTTTATTCACAATAAAATCTCCCATAAATGAAATTAATAAGAAAGGAAAGAGAAAAACTTTGAAATTATTAAATTCATCTAAATCACCTATAAATTAGTAAATAATTAGTATTAAATATAAATTAGACAAATTCTTTAGAATGGAATTTCATAAATAATATTAAAACTTTTAACCTTTATTGCCCAAATGTAACCAATAAATGTGTTTAAATATAAATAAAATCTGTGCTCAATTTCATGTTTTATTTGTGTACTAAATTTCACTAAAATTTTGTTTTTTTTGTTAATAAATATTTTGGAAAAAGTACATTTCATGTTGTTTTATAAAAAATTACTGCATTTTTACTTGTAAAGACAATCAACGAAAATAATGAATGAAATACTTCTGGGACAATTAAATGAAATGTCTTTCACTAGTGTTAATGGACTAATTTCAAGTGAAATTGAATGTATATTAGATTTCTTAAACTATTTGTATAAGATATTTTTGACATCTTACTATATAGTTAAGCAGTATAGTTGATCGATGGACATCTTCATTCTTGATTAATTAATTTTCACAATTTATAGAACATTTGTGTTTGACTTATTGTGTTTTTTTCATTTGTGTTTTAATTCCTCAATGGAAATTAATTATTTAATGTATTTCAGTTGCATTTAGTTTGTGCCTTACCTATAACTAAAACATTTTTTTGTTAATGTACAGAATTTAGATTTTTGTTTAAATTATGGATTCTTCTTGTCATTTTTATTTATTTACAAATTTGTATTAGACCTAATTTGGGCATTTTTTTCAGACTATTCACTGAATTATGAAGTAATTTTGATCTTCGGTTGATTGAGAATTCATAATTTAGTTGATTTTTTGGTGTACTTTTTTATGTTGTACTCAAAATTCGAGGGTTTTTTCATTCACAACATGATCTTCCATAAATTAAATGAATAAGAGATTCTTCTTGTCATTTTTATTTATTTACAAATTTGTATTAGACCTAATTTGGGCATTTTTTTCATACTATTCACTGAATTATGAAGTAATTTTGATCTTCGGTTGATTGAGAATTCATAATTTAGTTGATTTTTTGGTGTACTTTTTTATGTTGTACTCAAAATTCGAGGGTTTTTTCATTCACAACATGATCTTCCATAAATTAAATGAATAAGAAAATAAAGAGGAAGAAAAAAAACTTAAAATTTTTTAAGTTCATCAAAATCACCTTTGAAAATTAATTACAATAACTAAATTTTACTAAAATATTGTATTTTGTTTTAAAGTAAATTTTATGTTGTTTTATAAAAAAATACTGCATTTTTACCGGCAAAGACAATCGACGAGAATAACTCATACAGCACACCTTTGTCATCAAGGAGATTTTGTACCGTTATTCAAATCAATATGCAGTGTTTTTATTGATTCGTTTTGAAAGATGTGTTTAGTACATTTATAAATAACTCGCATTGCAAATGATAAAGTCCTTAAATCCTTGTTGAAACTCGCAACAAATCATCATTAAAAAATTATAAATTTTAATTGACAAGAATAAAAGATATTTAAACTATGTCGGGCGTCTCAACTGAAAACAAACTCTCCGTCTACAAGGCAGTCATAAAACCGATTTTGGAGATCTTCACTGCGTGGAACTCTAGCATAGACATCATCCAGAGATTTCAGTCAAAAACGTTGAGGCAATTGACCTGGTTCACAACCAATAACTCTATCCATCAGTCCACTGGTATCACCTACGTTAAAGAAGAGATTTCAAAAGCCAGCACCAGATATCGTCTTCAGCTGGAGGATCATCCGAATCAACTTACTGTAGAGCTGAGCAACATGGCAATCTACGTAGACTGAAACCATTTCAACCGCAAGATTTCCCTACTCGTTTCTGATGTAATGTGATGTACTTTGTCTTTTACTTGTTTATATTTTATCAGTGTAGTTTGGTCATTGGATCAATCTGCAATATTATTTATTTCATTTATATTTAGCCAGAATTAAAGCTTATTATAGTAGTTGATTGCTTGTTGTAAATAATAAAATAAAGAATTATGTCAACTAAATTATGAATTCTCATTCAACCAAAGATCAAAATTACAGAATACAAAAATATGACCCAAATTAGGTCTAATACAAATTTGTAAATAAATATAAAAATAACAACAATAATCCATTGTTTTATTTATAGGAAAGGATTTAATCCTATGTATTCGATTATACGTTTAATTTATAATTGAAATTACTAAATACAAAGGATTAATTCATTTGTTAACAATCGTTTTCAAGCAATTAAATTACTTGTTAATGATAAAATCCGCAATTGCACAAACTGAATGCAACTGAAATACATTAAATGATGAATTTCCATTAAGGAATTAAAACACAAACAAACAAACAAAAAACACAATAATCGTTTCCAATAAGCTCTAAACAATTATAAAAAGGAATAAATTTATGTGTTTCATTGATTCCTTTCAATAAATCAACCACAAATAGTATAGATTGTGAAAATTAATTAATACTTCAAGAATGAAAACGTCCATCCATCATACGTTGCTTAACTACATAGTAAGAGATCAAAAATATCTTATACAAATTGATTAAGAAATGTAATAAATTTTTACATAATCCAATCTCTTGCTTAAAGCAATCATTAAAAATAGTAAATTGATTGTAACATTCAATTTCACTTGGAATTAATCCATTAACTCTGATGAAAAAGACATTTCCTTTAATTGTTCCCAAAGTATTTCATCTATTATAAGCTGGCAAATCTTTTGAAATAATTTTTATATTTTATTTTTTTTAGGAAATTGTGCAATAATTTCGATTTATGTTTATTTTTGATAATTGTATAATTTTTTATTAATACATAATCACCCTTAATTAATTTAATTATTGTCGAGTTTCAAATAGTAATCAATAGACAAGCTAGAGGTGTATATAAAGTTGCCTACGTGTCAAATTAAAAATATATTAGTTTTAGTCGTTTGTATCACAAAATCTGGCATAATTCTAATCAAAATGGGTATTAATTAATAAAATATAATACTCTTATACGATTTATTTCCCTAAATACCATACATTCTTCACTAGCGTTTGATTATATAATAATGGCATTGAATATAAGTATTGGCTTAAGTTAATAACAAAAATATATAAAAATCAAACTAAATCTCTTTGCACCAAATTTATTGCGTTTGTTCACAAGTAAATAAATTAATATTGCTATAATGGATTTTTACTATTCCAAACGAAAACTCAGCCTCCTACTAATACTATAGAGAATCATAAAAAATATAAATGTCAAGTGGTTATTAAGAAAACCACGAGGAAAAGTATCCCTTCTTGGAATCCGGCGTCTTTGGAGGAGATTCTACAGACAACGCTTGAGTTTGCGAGGAATCCCCCTGTCCCAACTCTTTGGCTTCAATGGCAGAATCAGCTTCATCAGCATTCTGTATCTTAATATTGGTTTCCTTCTGCAACTTACTCTCGTACTCTTTGACATCATCATAACTCATATCCACCCACGAATCAATCCATGCAAAAGCTTGTCTGTGTCCCAGCAACAGTACTTCACGAATGCACTGAAACAAAAAACAATTGCAAATTTGATACTAAGCTTGTTGCTTTATGAAAGAAAAACACACGCTATGCACGAAATCCTCGACTTTGGTTTGAAGCCCCCAAACTTCGAAATACGCGCTGACTAGTTTATACGAGCACATGATTGGAGTGTGCGTGTTCCGCCAACCTTCGACCAAAGGACCGCGATGGGTCTTTGTGCTTTGGAAGAATCTAGGATCTTCCTCCTCTTTGTAATGTCTAGCGCTGACCTCGTCATAAGCAATATCGACATGTTCAACCAACCTTTCAGCTAATTGCTCAGCGGTTAAATTTAAACACTGCAAATAAATTAACGCAATTAATGGCGTAATGAAGCAACACGAGCGACGATAAAACTTACATTATCAGTAGAGCCGTTATTATTTTCATATCTCGTTTTAATTTCTATATGGAACTTTGGAAGAAAAGAGCACTGAAAATAACGTAATGTTAATTTTAATAAATTACTTTTTGATAATTTTAAACTCACTGTGTATTCAGTTATGGTAAAAGGGTAATAATTCCAGGCCTTCTCTGTAATGTAAAATATTTTTGGTATAATGCTCTGAATCCAATAAGGAAGTCGGCTGAAATTTTTAAAGAAACATTAATCAATTTACAATTTTTTTGTAATGTATAAAAACCTTGATAAATGGATCCTCTTCTCAGTGTAATGCCCCTGTCCATGTTCAGGGTCTTCACATTTACGATTCTCGACCACTTCAACACCTTCACCATCACCTGACTGCTCCAAGCTGTGCCTCGCAATCATATACAATTGTCCAATTTGATACTGTTATTGCACCAACAACAAAAAAACATGATTTTAAAGTAATGATTGCTAATAATAAAGTGAAGTTTAAATATAATCAATACTTTACCTCCTCCACGCTTATGGGCATGCATATCCGATATTCCTTCGTCAAAACCATTACAGAATGATTCGAATGTTAAACAGTTCTACAACAGTTCAAAAATCAACAATTTACTTCTATTTTTTTTTTTTCTTTCTATCAATACACTTTTTGACGCACCAAACAACTGTCAAATGCGCACGTGTAAACAAGTCGTTGCCAACTCTAAGAAAACTATAATTGATAATCATTCATTAAATAGACGACATCGATTTGTAAAAGCTATTGTGTCGTAGTACAACTGTGATTTCGAGAAAAAAACATACATACATAATAGTTAAAAAATTGAATTGTTCTGGTTATAATTGGTAATTCTAACGTGTGATTATTATTTAATA
The DNA here is from genome assembly GCF_001412225.1 of Nicrophorus vespilloides. NCBI lineage: Eukaryota > Metazoa > Arthropoda > Insecta > Coleoptera > Silphidae > Nicrophorus > Nicrophorus vespilloides. The sequence continues at coordinate 479,822 of NW_017095778.1, forward strand.
GGCTTATTAACGTTTGTGTTTTCAATATCAAACGTTTAATTGACATCAGATTGTATTGTTTTAGAAAAATTACCTCAGACTTTGATTATTTTTGAACTTCGCGTTGTTAAAATTGGTTTGTCATTGAGTGCATCAGTCAACTGTCAACTGCTGTCAAGTAACATCTGATGTGGCCAAAAAACTGAACAATTTGTTAACAACATGTTATGATAGTGAAATTTTGGCATATTTACATAAAGGTGAAAGTGCATAGTTTACAGTCATGGCCTATCAGTCCTTCTTAAATGAGTATATGAAGATACCTTTGGTTACAAGGGTCTATACCACTGCGTGTGTTGTCACTAGTCTTCTTGTTGTAAGTCCATGTTAACAATAGAAAATATAAATTGATCATTACAGTCTCTCCTTTTTTGTTTCAGCAATTGGATTTAGTTACACCATTCCAATTATATTACAATTACATGCTGGTGTGGAAACATGGGCAGTACCATAGATTCATCACAACCTTCCTCTTCTTTGGATCGTTTGGATTCAATTTTTTCTTCAATATGATATTTACATACAGATATTGCCGTATGCTGGAGGAAGGCTCTTTTAGGTCGAGGACAGCCGACTTTGTCATGATGTTTTTTATTGGTGGCATCAGCATGATTGTATCCTTTACAACTGAACTAATTTTAAATTTTTACGTTTAACATTCCTTAATTGATTTCTTTAGCTCTTTGCATTTTTCGTCGATTTACTATTCCTTGGACAAGCCTTTACCATAATGCTCGTATATGTTTGGTCAAGACGAAACCCATTTGTCAGGATGAATTTCTTTGGCATTATTAATTTCCATGTAAGTTTTTTTATCTCATATACACCTATCCCCCGATTTACATGGTAGATAGGTTCCTGAGAAAAACGTTTAATTCGAATTTGTAACTTTTTGAATGTAAAATCATAAAAATGGAAAAATATGCAAAAAGGCATAGGATAGGTTATTTCCAATTTTTTTTAATCCGTGTAAAAGTGAAAACGTGTAAAGAAAGTACCGTGTAAAACGAGCGATAGGTTAAATCTACAAGATTTAATATATTTTTATGTGTATTTCACATAATAAAAACAAGTTTAATCACAAATTTAAGAAGAAAGAGTTGAAATAAAAAAAATATTTATTATAAATATTTAAAAGTAATGGTATAAAATAGCTATTTATAAAAATTCCAAGAAATATATATAAAGAACAGCAATTAAAAAATGTTTTCAGTTAAAATTTGGGTGATGTTGATTTAGAAGACTTGAATGCTTTAAATTGACACGCAAAAATCTACGCTTTTTCCATTCAATTTAAGTTTTGTTTGGTGAAATTGTATTGAATTCATTCTATAAGTTGATACAAATATATATTTCATTTTCGTGTATAAATAAGTTCGAAATATTTCTGCAAAAGGTTTATTTTTATACTTACTTAATGCTGAAGATAGGTAAACTTTAAGTAGTCTTGATTGTATAAAATATTATCATGTTTTTGCTGAAAGGATATAGTTTTTATTTTAATATATTTCGCCAAAATATCTTGAGAGATTGCCAAATAAATATAAAAAAACAACAGTTGCCAGTTTCTTCAGCCAAAATCGTTAGAGGATACAATTTGTTTGTTCTTTTAATATTTAATTTGAAAATATACTGAAATTCTGACATCATTCCTACGAAAAGTGTAAAAAACGTCTTAAATTTTTTAATGAACATAAAAAAAATTGTCTTGCCAGATTCTTAAGCCAAATCTTTAGATTGTAATATTTGTTTGTTATTGAATTTGAAAAATGACATGAAGTTCTGATATTCCTATGAAAAGTGTAAATATTTGAATAAACACAAATAAAATTGTGTTCTCAGATTCTTAAATCAATATCTTTAGATGATAAAATTAGTTTGTCCTTTTATTATTTAATTCCTCAAATTCTGACATCTGAAAAGTGTAAAAACGTCTTAAAAAAATTGAATGGACGTAAGAAAATGTGTTAGCAGGTTCTTAAGCCAAAATCTTTAGATCAAACAACTTATTTGTCCTTTTATTATTTAATTTGAAAATAATCTGAAATTTTGAAATAATTCTTCTGAAAAGCGTTGAACACGTCCTAAAAATTTTAATGGACTTAAAAAGAATGTATTGCCAAATTCTTAAGCCAAAATCTTTAGAGGTTTGTTCTTGTATCTAATTTGAAAATATACTGAAATGTTGACATCATTCCTCTGAAAAGTGTAAAAACGTCTTGAATATGAATATAGAAAAATGTGTTGCCAGATTCTTAAGCCAAAATCTAAATGTTTAGATTATAAAATTAGTTTGTCCTTTTATTATTTAATTTGAAAAAAAAACTGAAATTCTAACATCATCTCTCTGAAAAGCGTTAAACATCTCTTCAAAACTGAAATTCTAACATCCCTCTGAAAAGTGTAAAAACGTCTTAAATATTTTAATGAACATAAATAAAATTGTGTTCTCAGATTCTTAAACCAATATCTTTAGAGGATACAATTTGTTTGTACTTTTATTATTTAATTTTTTAAAAAATCATGAAATTCTGGCATCATCTCACTGAAAAGTGTAAAAACGTCTTACATTTTTTAATGAAGATGAAGAAAATTGAGTTGCCACGTTCTAAAGCCAAAATCTAAATCTTTAGATGATAAAATAAGTTTGTCTTTTTATTATTGAATTTGAAAAAAGACCTGAAATTCTGACAAAAGTGTAAAAACTTCTTAAATATTTCAATGAACATATAAAAAATATTTTGCCAGATTCTTAAGCCAAATTCTAAATCTTTAGATGATACAATTTGTTTGTTCTTTTATTATTGAATTTGAAAAAAGTCCAATTCTAAAATCCCTCTGAAAAAAGTAAATATTTGAATGAACACAAATAAAATTGTGTTCTCAGATTCTTAAACCAATATCTTTAAATGATAAAATTTGTTTGTACTATTATTTAATTTGAAAAAAAAAAACCTGAAATTCTGACATCATTCCTCTGAAAAGTGTAACAAAAGTGTCTTCAAAATTTTAATGAACATTAAAATAAAATTGTGTTTATTTTCAGGCACCTTATTTACCATGGGTGTTATTCGGATTTTCGCTGCTCTTGGGTAATCCAGTATACGTAGATCTAATGGGAATTGCCGTCGGTCACATCTACTATTTCCTAGAAGATGTTTTCCCCAATCAACCTGGCGGATTCCGCATCTTGAGAACCCCCCAATTCTTGTAAGTTAACCACCTACAAAAACAAAAATCACCGAAAAAAAAATGACTGGATTGTTGTTGCAGGAAATACTTGTTGGACGGACAACAAAACCAACCCGAATACGTAATGATGGAGGAGGATCGGCCGGGCGGTTTCGAATGGGGAAACGAGAGACCAAATAATGAAAACAATGTTGAAAATTGATGAAAAAAAAATACATCAACATGTGTTATATATGAGAGAATGCGAGTGTCTTGTAATACAAATACAAGTAACCAGTAAAAAGAGATTATTATATAATTTTTTTTCCTGGTTTTCTTTTTAGACCGTTTTTTTTTTTAAAATTAATATATATTTATTTTAATCATTCCCATCTTTATTGTTGATAGTTTTCAACGGTTTTGAAAACTGTCCGATTTATATGTTAGATAATAATAATAGTTTGAATCATTCTTACATTGCAGCTGCCTGGTTCTTTGGATGTGATGTTTTTTTATTTAATTAACGTCCGACTTTCAATAGGAACACCCTGTATATGAATTTCTATGTATATTTTAAATTGTATTGCTTAGGTGACCATTTATATATTGTAAATATACTTAAGAAACTTGCTCTTTTTAGTTTATTACTAGAACAAAAGGAATTTATAGAAGCATTAAAATCCGAGGTAATTTGCAAAAAATTCCGAGAAACAAACTACATTTTTATTATGGTTTAAGCGCAGTTCGTGATAGGAAACGGGTTTAATTAGAACACAGGTATTGTTCACTCGATAAAAAATGCATCGCGTTTTTTTATTACGAATAGGTAATAAACATAAAACTTCATAAACAAATACGAGTAAAAAGGAAATAATAGATGATAATTGTTTGGTTTTATTGAAAAACTAAAGCTCATTACGAATTTCACACCTAAATGTTAGGTTTCAATATCAAATTTTACATTTGGTTTAACAAAGATCACTATGGAATTTACACGCACAAAGAAAAAACTAAACATTTTCCCAGTTATCCACGTCGATGCAAACAATCAAATTTCGTGTTGAACATACAGAATTCGGTTGCACCTTTTATATTTTGACCTGTAAAAAAGCTACATCAAATATTGACAAAACTTTTTGCCGATTTATCAGCGGAATTGACGTATTTGTTATGTAACTAAATGCACGTTAAGGCAGTTCAACGTTGTTAAATTTCTCGCAAAGAAACATTAAATAATCACAAACATTTATATGTATATCAAAAAAAAATACATAAAGTTAATTGCCGTTTGATATATAGAGAAAACAGATTACAGAAATCGCAAACTCCGATTGATTTGTTATTACATAATGTGAAGAAATCCATTTGATTTTTATAGAAAGTACAGTATTTTCTGACGATCCCTGCGCACAGAATCAACCGATATTATTAACTAAAAATTATTTTTTTTATTCAAATCCCTGTAAACTTTGAATTATATTTTGGTTATATCAAATACTCTAGTATATACAATAAATAAAACTTAAGTAAAGCGAAACTAAAAGTATAAAAACAATTGTTTTTAAAATTATATTTTCTTTTACAAACTTTAAATTTGTAGCAGCTTTTAAATTACTGGAAATTATAGCATTTTTTTTTTAAATAATTATTTTCAACATAATTCTATTAAAATATTGTCATAATTAAATTTAGATCTTCATTCGTGTTTAGTATAAAAGGATTTTTTTTTTCAAGGTAAAAAATATTGATGTTTTTTGATTTCCAATGTTTAATGTTCATTTTAACAAACAGTTAACTTATTTTTTTTTTGTAAAATTTCATTGCAATTATACACACAGCCCTCGTTTTAAGTTGAAGGTTTAAAACCAATATTTTTCCAAATCCAACTTTCAACTTGTTTCAGAAACAAAAATAAACAGAAAATATCGCTAATAACTTAAAGAAAATATATACAAATTAAAATTATTTTTTGTTGATAGGATAATCACAAAGCACTGTACTTATTATTACATAATAAGAGAACAATTTTGGAGTGTTTTAGTACATAAATGTGTAAATTTAACAGTTGCACCATTTTTAGCTAAATATATATATTTGTACAAATATATATTTTTTTCTTTTTCTTATAAGAAATGGAAGCAAACTGTTTGTATACATGGCACAAATTGTCTGAGAATAAAATTGCCCTATTTTTTTATATAAAATAGGATTCGTCAGTCTGTGGGTGAAATTGTTTTAAGCAAATTACCTAAGTATAATAATAATAATAAGTTAAGAGGATTTGTCCCTTCGTACATAATATCCGAGATTAAATAAATTAAGTTAATTTTCTAAATCTTATATACATGTACAGTACAGTTTACACCTGAATCGTTCGTAAGATGATAATAGATAATAAAGAAACAAAACGGAGCAAAAGAAAAAATACTAAACCGGATTTAAAGTGAATAAAATTGATATTTAAAAAAAATGCATCCATTCGCTAATAACAAAAAGGTAATTTCACAACCACAGTATCGATTTATATGTAATTACATATATAATACGACTTATGTTAATTCGATCTGCACGACATTCATCTTCTTCTGAAAGTGTTCATAATACAAGTGTGCAGGATCGTTTGCGCGCTTCAAATAAATACACTGTACATTAAAATAGACGAGAAATGAATTAGTAGAACAGTATTAGGTAAACTCTAATGTACGTATTGATGACTAAATTCACCCAGAGTGTGTGGTTTCTGTTGCAGCACTTACACAAGACATATAATATCAAAAATGATTCAACGTCCTCTTGAAATGTAAACTTTTCATTAAATCGCCACCGTCGCTAGAATCACCGTGATGTCATCCGGTTTTCCACCTACGAAAACAAAACAATTAGATCTCAGTTGCACGTTGATAAAAATTGCATTTAATTACCTATTGTGTTGATACCATTAGCAAACGCGCTTTCTGCGAAAGGCGATATGAAAGTCTCGTCGAACGAAAGATTTCGTGCCATCCAGGCTATAGAGTTAGCCACCGTTTGCAGCCGTGTCGCGCATCTCTCACCTTGAACCTGAGAAACAAACAAATAAATCTATTTTTATTAAAAGAATTACTATAAGGCATGTGATTTCTCTTCGTTGGCGAGAGGCCAAATCGAATCGTTTTCATAACAGTTGCACCGTGATGCAACTTGCATATTAATCGCGCTCACCTTTTGAAGTTCGTTCACGAGCAATTTATGCGGTAGATTATCAAATACTCCATCAGTTGCAAGCAATATGACATCGCCGTCTTCAACGGGGAAGTTTTCAGTCATAGCGGTGTCAGGTTGGTCTGAGAGGACGTCCGCTTGGTAGCCTGGGGGCGGCAGTGATAGTTGAAACGGTGTGTTGAAGTAATGCTGCTGCTCATCTGATTTGTGGATCACTTTGCCATGCCTCATCACCATAAAACCGCTGTCACCGATATTGGCAGTGTATAATGTACTATTTTCTTTGTTTAATATTACTACACATGCTGTGCTGCTGCCTGGGAATAATAAAGAAATTTATTTAAATACACTTTCTCTCAATTTGTTTTTGTTGTTTACCTAAAATTGGCTTCTTGTGGTGTAGCAGCTCATAGTAACTTCTAGCTAATAAATCGGAAGGGTTATTTGGTATGAACTTTCCCAGCTTGACAAGCCTCTCACAAGTCCTCATTAGATGTAAGGAGAATTCTCCAGGATCTATCCCATACGCTCTCCAACCCCCGACGCCGTCTGCGACACCTGATTGAAGAAGGAATACAAACATTAGATCATTGATGCATATAATGTGTGGTTGATGACTAACCTAGAATGTCTGCGTTTTTGGTCTTGCTGGTGAACCAGGCGTCGTCTCCGAATTGTCCGTGAACTAACCTCTCGATCTTCTTGTCCTTCGAGAAACCGCAGACCGCGCTGACCAGCTGCGGGTCCGCTCTCTTCTGCAGAGCTGGGTCCACCGTGGACGAGGAGATGTTAGCAATGCCATTCCAGATAGCGCGCGACAGAAGTCTGCCAGTTAACCAAAGCGAGTGCATTATATAATGCGTACTATTTCAATGCAGTTTTGATCGAAACGGGGATTACCCTTCTGTTCTTTCGGGGAGTGTTCCTCACTCGAGCGCGGTGCACCACATTTTCCGCGGACCCCACGCGTACTCTACAGCCGCGTGATCTCTGGGCTTTTGTTTTTGTTATTTTGCTTCCTTCACAGCACGCTGACGTTCTTAGCTCTACCTTGACGTAGGAAGAATTGCCGCATACCAGGCCTGTGCGCACACTGGGGCGCACCGAAAGCACATGACTTCAATCTATACTCTGGATACAATTGCACTTTACAATCCTCTGAAAACGAAAATAGACTTATAACCCAGTTTTTCATATATAGTTACTAATCTAATTATACATCCAAGATGTTTACTACGATCACACCTTATGTCTTTACTTAAGTCCAATTGGATTGATAACACATGACTGGTCTAAAGAGGGGTGATAAAATGTAAACAGATCGTAAGGTATATGACCAAACATACACCTTCTTTCTAAGTATCATTATTACAACAGTGCTACTCAATCTACATTTCTCACAATCACAAGAAAAAAATATCATGGACAAAAAAAAATGTTTAAAAAACTCTTTAATTTCTTTTATAAAATATTACAAACAATCTTCCTTTTTTTTTGCAGATATACTCTTGGATAATATTAATTAAAATACTTCCTAATAAGTAAAGACTTTAGTAAACGCAAAATGATCTTTTTTTGAGTAGTTACGAAAACAAACTTCTACTGGAGACCTTGAAGTCTCTTATCAATATTGTAATATTAATAAATCATAACAAGCAATCAATCAAGGAAAACTACAGCAAATTCTCTATTTATAGTTGTCAAATTAAATTAACTTGTTATTTCTATAATATATACAAAACATGTTTATTTATTACAATTGAAAATGCTCGTAGTAACGAATTAATTAGTATTTCACTTGAGTTATGATTATTGTGTTAAATCTGTGTAATATTTAAATTTGTGACTACAATAAATAATCTCAATTTTACTAGTTTTCTAACTTTTCTGTATTCATCAAAATACTAAAATTATAATTTATCAACTTATTTATAAAACTAATGTATTTTGTATGTATGTTACACGATTAGAAATATGCTAATTGCCAATTCAACAGGTATCATGTTGGTAACGTCGAGAATAACAGCGTTTAGCGTTCGTTAATACATGCTAAACGTAAGGACAATATTGGTTTTGGGTTATGCTGATTTAGCAATGCAAGTCACAATCTGCATTGACTATGAAACAAACAAAAAATAAATGCAGTTTCATTAATCACAATCGTACGATTTGAATTTGTTTGTTTATTTTATAGTTGCAGTAATTTTTATCAATATTCTACAGTGAACCGTTTCAATCTCATTCGTTATTTAAGTTAGAACTTTCAGCAAAAGTTTAGAGAAAAACTTGATGAGTTGTGATGAGTTCTCGTAATCAACAGTCTTATAAAATGTAATTACAGATTAACTCGAAAACTGTACAACTTTTATATTTACTTCTGTATAAAGTGTCTTCAATTACGCATCTTTTGTTGTATTTCATGTTACGTAATGTTAATTAATGTCTGAGATATGTAATTTTTATCAATATTCTACAGTGAACCGTTTCAATCTCATTCGTAATTTAAGTTAGAACTTTCAGAGAAAGTTTAGAGAAAAACTTGATGAGTTGTGATTAAAATGATGTTGAAAACGACTTTTATTTAAAGAACAATGTTTTCAATTGAAAATTGTTATAATATTCAATATTCAAATAAAGATTTCAGAATTCAATTGATAAATTTGGAAAGAAGAGATATTATTTTATCTAAATCACTTTGAAATGTTTATATTAATTAGAAATATGATTTAAGTATTTAAGATTGAAATTATGATTTTCGAGAAGCGTTGCGATTGATTTGATAATAAAGATGTTGCTTAATTGAATATGATAAATATTTACATCAAGAATAGAAAATAATGCAATTGGTAAAAGTCGAACGCGTCATTGACCTTCGTGCGATACGATGGTGCGACAATTTGCGCAAACAGCGATCACGAAATTCGAGAAGTTCATGATTGTAACTTACTCCGACAAGTCGATATAGAAAGTAATAACAATAATAAACGTACTTATCACAACACTCCGATCGAATTTCTTAGTTTGTGCGGAAGCAACGATCGTAACTAATCACGTGACTGGAGCGCAATTAGAATGAGCATTGCGAACGCGAAGATTTCCAACTGACATTTATCATTGGATGCAATTCGATTTGGTCTCATCCCCACCGAATCGAACCCAATAATCGCAAATAATCGCACTTTTCTCTATAACATTTCTTTTTAATAATATCAATATTTTTACGTTAACGAATCAATCTTCTCGCGTGTACATTTTGTTGATCGCGAAAACAGAAGTTTGTTTTCATCTCGGATCAAAAACTGCCGAAATCGTGCACATTTTTTCCATTCCCGATTCGCTTTCGGCGAACGTCCAAAGTCCGGTTCATCACAATAATCAAATATATTACGATTCGGTTTACATATGGAACGATGCACGTCGATGATTATGATGATGATGACTTCATTCGATTTTGCCCGAAACTCGTTTCACATAAAAAACTGACCACAGATTTATTGAGAGTCGCTGATTGAACAAATTGCCTCGATTGTCGCAATCAATGCGACGACGATGACGGTGACGCAACGTCCATTGTTTTTCCAGATTCGATTCTTCTGTTCGACCTTTGGCCGGATCGTCGATCTCCGGATTCGCATTTTTCACCGACAAACAACGTCTACGAAAAGTGTAATTTTTACTGGACTTTATCTCAGACCCAAACTTTTTTTTCACTTTCTTTTATATAATTATTTGCAATATTCTCGAATAACAAAACGAGATGAATTTGAAATTCGCACATTATAAGCTTTCTTATCGTAGCATTACAACTTTCCTTTATTTTTCCTATAAATTTCAATTTCATTTTCGCAAAGTGTGCGTTTTGAATTTGGACAGCTACCAAAACAAATGACGATTACATCAGAGAAGATGCAATATCCGTGGTAAATAGACGTGATTCCTATAAACATTGTTTAAAAAAATAACTTATTTCGTCTCTCTAATTGATAAACAAAGATTTTGTTTATGATTCTATTTATATTTCGAAATATTTCTTTATTACTTCAAAGTTTATTTACAATTTTACTATAAACTGACGTTAATTTGTAAACAGTATTCTTTTGTAAAAGAAATTATCAACAGTTTTTGAAATACTTCAAATATAAAATTGTAAATATAAATCGAAATTCTAGCAGTTTTTCCGAGGATTTTCAACAATTTCAATTGTTAACTATCTCTATTTACAGTAAAGTAACACATTTTATGTATACATTTATTTAAAATAATTTATTAACTTTTTGTATATTGTTTTTACATTAATTGCAAGTAATTATTTTAATAAATTTTAATTTGTAAAAAAATAAATTAGTTATAATTAAAAAAAAGGTAATTATCTTTTTTTTCTTAGCAACGAATACGAAATGTTTTTGTATCTTATTTCACAAGAATTTTCGTAATTTTACGATGTTTTCTCACTTATTTTTATGTTTTTTTTTATATTAAACATTCAATAGCATTATTTGCGCTCATTTGCATCAATGTTCTATACAAAAATAAGTATAAACAAAAATAACCGGTTACTGCAAATTTTCATTGTCTTTAAGAAACGTTTTCCGATTAAAAACTTAAAGTATTTACAGTGTATTTTCTGTACATATGAAACCAAATAAGTAATTTGAAATCGATTTGTTTTGGTTTGATTCCAGTTAATTTCATTAGAGAGAACAAAAAAAAGTAATGGAATTAAATCTAAACGTGTAAAGGAATAATAGCTATTCACTTATGTACATTCTGAAGGTTAGTGTATATCATCAGCAGCAAATCAAATTAAAATCGCATTGCTTCTCCTTTATTTCACCGCGCGTTTCCTTTATTTTTTTCTGTTGCATTTAAAATCGAAAATTACATAATCTGTAGAGTTTCGAGTGAGTTTGCGTGCGAACGTTCAAGATCAGGAACACATTTTTTGATTCCTACAATTATCAAATTTTTGGTGAGTATAATTATGTAGATGTAAAGTGAAAGGATAATAATAATAGTAAGATAAAATTATCAAGTTCAGCTTAGATTTTTGTCTATTATATAATATGCATGTAGTGAAGTGTTATTGAAACAACGAGACTCCAATGGACTTAATTGGGAATAAAACTCGCTGGAAATGTACGGAGACTTTGGTACATTTGATCGATTGGATTGAAAAGTTCAATTCCGACGCAATCCTAAGTGATAGCATGTTTATGGGAGCTATTCTTTTAGAATCCAATTGCATTTTGTTGGTAAAGGTTATCTTTCAAATTCATGATTCATTCATTAAATATTATATGTGAATACAATACATTTTTGGGTTCAATTTATACATAAACAAATCACATATTTAACTTTACCAAAATTTGTTAAATTATTTATAAATTTTGCGTTTTATTAAACTTTCAATTTTTTTTTTGATAAATATATAAAAGAACATTTAACTCTTATTTTTTTGGTATATAAATCAGTAAGTAATAATAATTAATTTCAGAATGTTTCCAAATCTAACATTATAAAACTTTCGAATATTACATAAACGTCTTCATAATGTGTCTTGAATTGCGCACCTTTTGTTATAATTCATGTTACGTAATGTTCATTATTGTCCGAGATATGCAGATATTTCAAACATTTTTCACGTCTTCACATTATATGTAATTACTCAATAACAACGTATGCTAATTGGATCATCAAATGTTCTAATTAAAAATAAAATATGAGATTTATGGTTTTGCTGTTTTACTGTAATAAGCTATCAAAATTTGGGATTTTTCACAATTTTTCTTGAATGCTTTTTTGTAATCACCAGTCTTATAAAATGTAATTACAGATTAACTAGAAAACTGTACAACTTTTATAATTACTTCAGTATAAAGTGTCTTCAATTACGCATATTTTGTTGTATTTCATGTTACGTAATGTTAATTAATGTCTGAGATATGCTGATTTTTCAAACATTTTTCACGTCTTCACATTATATTTAACAACGCGTGCTAAATGGATCATCGAATGTTCAAATTAAAGATAAAATTATGGCATTTACAAGCTTTTTCGTAATGACCAGTCTTATAAAATGTAATTACAGATTAAGTCGAAAACTGTACAACTTTTATAATTACTTCAGTATAAAGTGTCTTCAATTACGCATCTTCTGTTATATTTCATATTACGTAATGTTAATTAATGTCTGAGATATGCCGATTTTTCAAACATTTTTCACGTCTTCACATTATATATAATTACTTGATAACAACACTTGCTAATTGGATTATCGAATGTTCAAATTAAAGATAAAATCATGGCATTTACAATGAGATAGCCAGGAGATTTATGGTGTTTGTTGTTTTCCTGTAATAAGCTATCCAAATTTGGGATTTTTTACAATTTTTTTTAAAGGTTTTTCGTATTCACCAGTCTTATAAAATGTAATTACAGAATAACTCGAAAACTGTACAATTTTTATAATTACATCAGTATAAAGTGTCTTCAATTATGCATATTTTATTATATTTCATGTTACGTAATGTCTGAGATATGCCGATTTTTCAAACATTTTTCACGTCTTCACATTATATTTAATTATTCGATAACAACACTTGCTAATTGGATCATCGAATGTTCAAATTAAAGATAAAATTATGGCCTTTACAATGAGATAAGTAAGAGATTTATAGTGTTTGCTGTTTTCCTGAAATAAGCTATCAAAATTTGGTCTTTTTCACAAATTTTTTTAAAGCTGTTTCGTAATCAACAGTCTTGTAAAATATTTATTTTTTACAGATTAAAATGAAAACTGTACAAATTTTATTATTACTCCAGAAACGGTTTTCTTGTGCGCATATTTTGATATAACTGCTGTTGTATAATATTAATTAATAACAGAGTTATGGCGATTATTTAATTACTCGATAACAAAGTAATCTAATTGGATTATCTAATAGAGATATTAAATATAAAATTATGGTCTTTACAATAAGAGAACTAAGAGATTTATAGTTTTTGCTATTTTCCTGTAATAATCTATCAAAATTTGGCATTTTTCAAAATATTTTTCACCAGTCTTGTAAAATATGTTTTCTTTCATAACTTGAATACTTTACAACTTTTATAATTACATCAGAAGTTATTATCTACTGAATATCTTTTGATATAATTGTTGTTATATAATATTAATTGGTGAATGAACAATTAAAAAAAAACACGTTTTCACGTTTTATTTAATTACTCAATAACAACGTAAGCTAATTGGAGCGTCGAATGTTCAAATTAAAGATAAAATTATGGTCTTTACACTGGATCTCTTATAAAATTTGTGGTTTTTACCGTTATTGAAAAATTAATTGGCAAACTTGAAAATGCATTCATTGAAAAAGTAAAATTACAAAACGTGATCGAAATATATACTAGGAAGATACAATTTGTGCAATATGAATGATGCATTCATTCCACGTTTGTATTGAATAGAAAGTGTGTAAATTCAAAGCGAGATGCGTTTGCAATATCGATATAATACAAAAAAAAAACGCAAACAAATAAACCATAAAAATAAAACTAGTGGCACGAGTTCTGTGATTACAAAAAAATACAGGTGGGTGAGGAAGGAAATAGTGTCCGCGTGTGTGAGTGTGTAACGACTTCCGTCATGTAATGAATGGATCGGAAGTTGTCAGGTGGAGGGGCTTGAAAATAATTACAGGTACTCGCACGGCAATCCACGATTGATTTGTTTACTTAGTTTTTGAACAGTTTTCGGTACGAACGCTCCGTTTTTTTTTTGTATTATATATTTCAATTTCTTGTGCTTCTTACATTCACATACAATTTCCGCACGTTGCTTCGTTCAATTGCACAAAGGCCAAGGAAATTCGTAATTAAACATTCAAAGAATCAAAGAAGCGAATTCGATTGATTTATATATAGACAAAAACAAGCCAATAACGTATCGATTAGACTGATAAAAAATTCATCTCAATTCGCCGACACTAAGTGGGCACAGAATCTGGAAAAGTAGACTGTTCATCATTCAGTTTTCGGACGTCCAAGTAAGTTTCCTTCAATCGTTGCACAACGAAACTGAAGCAGTCATAAATTTCAGAAGAAAGAAAAAAAAAACATTTCGTTTAATTACAAATATAAATATTGGTAAGTTTTGTTCCGAAACGCTCATTAATTGCACAAAACAGTTTCGTGTAATTGCATACAAATACATTAAGTTGAACCAAGGTCGATGTTTCGCAATTCCGATAATCTAGTGTGTGTGAAACTAAAAACGTTTGTATTTTGTTTATTTAGCCATGCGTTGATGATGTTGAAGTCGAATAGCAAGCGGAAATCCGGAAGGAAGTTGGAGGAATTGCTGCTTCCAGGTAGCAGATTGAAGTTCAGCTCGCAGCAATTGCAAAACTTGAATTTGGTTTTCGAGAAGCGTTTGTTGGAGCCTTTGTGCACAAAAGAAATTGGTACTGTTTTCGTTATTGCTTCTTCTCTATCTATTGAATTTTTATTTTTATTTTTTGCTTATAGAAAGTAATATAATTTTGGCTAGGAGCGTAACTGAGAGGCTTATACAAAGATTGGTGTGCGGAGCCGGTACGATCGATGAGAAATTCTCTTCGAAATATCTGATTCATTTACATTCGAGCGATGTGAGTGAATGAATATTTGCATTCCTTTATTTTTTTTGTAGTAAGAAAGTAAATATATTTGAAAGTCTTTCCACAGGAGAGAACCACCAATTTGCGTTATTTGGTGCGATTGGATAAATTGAGTCGACCGTCCTTGTACAAAGATGATTCTCTCCCGAAGTATTCCATTATCGAGGACGATCCTGATTTTCCTAAGGGATACGCAAGGATCAGGATGTTCTCGTCGCTTTACAAACTCTGGGGAGATTACGCTAACGCCAACGGCTACTTGCGACGGTATTAAACCTTTCTTCCTTCAGCCCTAATCTTAATAATAATTTTAACACTTTTTAACAGCGATAAAATACAGAGTAGATATGTCTCACTTTTGGCACGAGCCGCCTCTTCGGATCTACCGAATTCTCCGGCGTACCTTGATGAGGCCATCCTCTGCGCTTCTCCCGGTAAAGTCGTCGATCCGTCCACGCTTCAAAGGATCCTGAAAATCCCTACGGAGAGGCACGTCTATTACGGGTCGAGTAAATATGATTAAAATCGTTGCGTTTCGGTTTGTTTGTTTCGTTTTTCTTCATTCAGTTCTATTTTTTTTTTCTGTTCAGATGGAAATGCGCCTCGATTTCCGGATCCGCGCGATTTCCGGCTCGCAATTGTCGACGAGCCGACCGGCATCCGGATCAGGATCGAATTCCTCTCCCCCGCCCTTTCATCCCTCGCCATGGATGTAACTATCTTAATCGGAATCGAAGCGGATTCCTGGCCCGTTTCCAGCGATTTCCCCACTAGAATCTCGTTAGGCCATTCGGATTCATTACTCTACCAATTAACCGCACAAACGGTAAGTCTCACCACCGCATATCCCATTAACAATAATCTAATTTATTATGTATACAATTTGATATTCAAATTTATGTTTTAAGTTAACAATATTTTCCACAAAAATTTGTCAATTTCTTCATTTAACACAAACAAACAATATAGTTTTGAATATTTGATTATAAACTTGCATTAATCTATTAAAAATATGGTGAATTTTCAAGATTCAAAAATAGTGCAAAATGTTAAATTGATAAAGAAATATTCCACAAATTGTTTAGAAAATTTATTTAATATTTCATTAATATATTGAAAAATCCTATTAAAAAATTTTGACAAAACGAAAATCTTTGAACTCAAAAATTTAAACTTGTTTTAGTTTCAATTTTGTAACATTAAATTTTAATATCTTAATAAATCTTCTAAGTTCCAAAATAAGAGTGCAAATGTTAAACATCCGGACTCGCTCTATGTGAGATATAGCTCTAATTTGTATTTTAATTCTTTAAATATGAATTGGATTATAAAAATTTGGTACTTAAAATCAAATTGAAATTGGACATGATAACTTATTTAATAATTATTACATATTAAAATGTGTACTAAACCACATTCAGTGAATGTTCGTCAATGATAAGTCAACATTATTTTTAGAATTATCTTGTTTAAATATACACTAACTAATATCACGAACAAATGTTTACCAAAAACATTATGTTTCACAAAAATATGTCGATTTCTTCACTGATCTAATTAATTTAACATCGTCGATATTTGAGTTTTATTTATTGTGTTTAAAGATTAGACAAAAAGACACAATATAGTTTTAAATATTTGAGTATAAACTTGGATTAATAAATACAGTGAAACATTTCGCTTAACGAGCAAATTGAATTGTACGAAAAATTACTCGCTTAACGTTGCTTGTTTCGCATAACGAGTGACGATGAGAAGAGAAGTCCCGGATTGCGCGCCTGCTACATCATTTTTAAAACTTGTTCGAATTTCTTTGTCTTTGTTTAAAGCAGACTATACTGTAATATAATTTGTGTTTGCTGTAAATGCAGACCTCCACCAAATCCTCGAATTGATACAAGTAATAAACAATTGATACATTGATAAATTGATAGAAATATAAACTCATTGCACCATGTGTGAATTGGAAAACAGTTCCTATTGTTAGTAGTCATTCTAGTTGCATCTTAGTGTTGTTTGTGATCACAAAATTTCCAAAATTGTGTTTAGACATGTTGTTTGTGATTTTTTTGTGCAAAATTTAATAACACTGACATGTCTCCGAATAAAAAGCTAAATAATAAAATCAACCATAGATATGCAAAGCAAAATCATGAAAAATCGAGACCATGTTATACTTTTTTCTCCGGCATGGAACGCATTAACGTAATTTACATTAGTTTAAATGGGAAAACGTGTTTCACTATACGAGTATTTCACTATACGAGCAAATATCCGGAAATTTTGGAACCAAAAAAGTATTAGAAACTAGTAATGTACTATCGAAATAATTACAATCACATTCAATAACCTTTTAACAACGTGAGGTGAATTATTGTATGCCGTTATTGTAGTAATCCACAGATTTTGTATCAACAAATTGTCGCACTGTATTTATTACTTTAAAACTCAAGTTTTGAACAAAACCTATGCCTCATACAGTTGTTTAGAATTAAGAGAAGGTGATAATCAATTGTCGAAATGTCAGGAAAATAAGAAGGATTATTTCCCAGGTCACTTTTTCGGTATGAGCATTGCTTATATTCGTGCTATTCTTCACTTTTGATTGATCAAAGAAGGCTGTTTATAGTTGCTGAAGCTGTTTACAATAAAACACAGCATTGGTGGTTTGATCCGTTTCTAAAAACTCATAATGGACAATTCCGACTACTCTCCGCCAAATACACAATAAAATCTTTTTTTGGATGCAAGGAAGTCTTTGGTGTAGTATTAAATCAGTTGGTAAAATCCATTGATTAGAACACTTAGAATTAGAGTACAGTAACCACTTTTCGTAAAGTCAAGTTAACAACTGATCAATAAAAAAATACATTTTTATTGCGTTATAAAATACATAACTTTCACGCTTTCTCTATCTGGTAAACGTATAAACGAATGGTTTCATCACTCAGATTGAATAAAGTTATATTTGTTTCAAATTACAATTATTTTTAAGTATGAATTAAACAATTAGCGCCAAATTTTAATTGATTCTTTTTGTTTACCTGATATTTACTAAATTTTATATTCATGTAATCCAAATATATTTTAGAGAATCTTCTTAACTATAATTTCCATTCATTACATTGATTTTTGTAATTTTACATCAACATACTGATACATGTACGTTTTAGAAATAAATGTAATAAAAGTTTGAAATAATTATATTACTTTCACATTTACTTTTATATAATTAAAGAATATTCATTTTATTATAATATATAATTCAATACATCAATTTCTTCCGTGTGGAGAATATACATGTATATGCAATAATTTGCAGTTATGGGATCAGTAAAAGTTTTCCTTTCACTGCAAATTTTTCGTAACCAACATTTATACACCTTTCTATTTTCCACTTATAAAAATTTAGCGCATCACTTATTTCACATTTGCAAATTCTTTATCATTCACTTTATAACATTCCAATAGTTACTTCATATTTAATACAAATATCTTGATTATTTATCAATAACGAATTCGTGTCTTTTGTTGTTAATAATTAATTAATTTTAATATAAAATCATAGAACTAAAGGTAAAATTAACAGGGACTTTATTTGGTTGGTTTTGGAGTGCAATCATCGGCGTGGCAAATGCGAGTTCCAGCAGCTGAAGAAACGATTCTGAAGAACTACAGTCCCAACAGCACAATTCACAGTATACTGAAACTTCTGAAAATCACTCTCGATGAAATCTACGAAGAAAGTTCCAGGCATCAAAAATATCAAGTATCAATCAACTACGAATTTAATTAACAGTTTTTAAAAGAAATTCAATTTTACAGTTAGCGTACAAAATATTAAACGGTTATATCTTGAAGACGGCCCTCTTCTACGAGCTGGAAAAAGATCTTGATGGTCCAACAGTCACTTTACTAAATTGGTCACCAAAATCGTTATCCACTCACGTCCTTAAGATTTTCGATAACATCATTTCATCGTTGAGGAATCAAAAACTTTCCAACTACTTCTTCCCCGCCACCAATCTGATAGGAAACCCCGGTCATTTGTGCGAAGACGATTACATTTACGAATCCAAAAGGATTTTGATACATTTAGTTAAACTGCAAGATATGAGTTTAACGCATATTGCTGAGAGAAGTATAAGCTTAGCGCAGGAGTTGGAATCTTCGTTGTTGCATAAATGGAAGGAGCTTATTGATGGTTTACTACCACCAGCTTCGACGCGAGGAAGAAGGTTTTGTCTTATAGGGAAGACCAAACGTGTAGCTTATACTCAATACACTGGGAGGCAGTTGGAGTATATAGCTTTGATCCTTAAAAATGCTTTAATTGCTAAGAAAAGTATTCTAAAAGTAAGTCAATTAATTAAATTATATTTATAATCAATATTAATAGATTTATTACAGCCTTTGGATGAGACTTGGGAAGGCTATCCTCCGGATACCAAAAAGGATGATTTGAACACTACAGAAGATTTAGTATACATAATACTAATAATAATAGAGCAAGCGAAGGATCATTTCCTGAAAGTCAATACAAACGAAAAGTTTAAATTGAAACTAAAACTACATTTTGATTCGACTATAATGAAATTAGTGGATCTGATCAGACGTAGCGATGAAACTATTTTGGACGATTTAGATTTCGTTAAGGTTACGTTGAAATGGCTTTACCGAGTTTTGGATCAAAACAAGAGACTTCTATCACCAATCCTGAGGCCGTATCTCAATACTCTTTTTATTTCATCACATGGAAACTCTTGGTTTCTGGAGAGTTTTAAAGAGAGAACGCGAGGAGATGAAATTGTATCCCTTGGGATATTTTCCGAGTTGGTTAATAAAGAGAAGATTACACCAGCTGAAGGATTGATAGAGTCTATTAACAAGAGATGGTCGTGGGCTAAAGACATGTTGACTTTGGTGGAAAGGCAGAGATTGAGGGTTGTTTTTGTTGAAGGTAGAGGAAAGATTGGAAGGCATTTGATGTCGGTTCCGAACGATTTCAAAGCTAAAGCCATTGCTGAAGATGAAAGCTACAATTTGAATACGTTACCTAAAAAAAGCTATTTTTGCACTCTACTAAAAAATGGTAAATTTTTGTTAATTATTACTTTAGTTAATTTAATAATTTATTGTTTTTTTTTTCAGATTTGGAAAGCTCTCAAATGCGAATCCCTTGGCATTGCATTTTAAGAGATAACAGTCCTTTGACTAAGATGTTCAACAAGCAGCATAGATTTGGGGATCATAGATGTGGAGGAGATATAGTGGAAACTCTGATGTCGATGCAGAAATTGAATTTGTTGCAGGACGTTTCTTCGATTCTTCCTCAGGAAGATCGTTTGCAGCTTCTGGAGGTTGTGCAAAAACTGTCGAGGAAGAACGGCAATCCAAGGAGGAGGGCTCAGACTTTGCCTAATTATAGCAAACAGGACAATAATCAGAAATACACTAGGAAAGAGGAGAGCGCAGGGATCAGAACGAGCAAAGAAGGATTCGTTTTGAAAACTTTACAATTAGATCCGAGCAGTCTGATTCAAAGCTGCAGAGATGTCAGGATGAAAGATGACGGATCTTACGATAGGAAAGTGAGGATAGTGCATAGACAATCCTTTAAATATTAGTAATTACTTTACATGTTTATATTTAAACTGTGTGATAAGATTTTAATATGCAAATAATGATTGTGTGACGTAACCAAAGCATGATAATCTTAACTAAATAAAGATAACAAGATAATTAACTTGTCTTTTTATACTTTAATAATTATTAGAATTTATAAGTGCATAAGTAACAATGAATTCTTTTTGAAGTTTTGCACTCAATAATTAATTAGTTGAGATAATTGATTAAAAGAAGACGACAGAGAGAAACAGTTGTTTCATGATTCAATAAAGGCACATCAATAAAAGTTTACCTCATAATAATTGCATTACCTTCCTTTTTTCCTATTCTTTAAGTCAAGGACGTTTCTCTTATTACAAACCCTGTAAACAATTGCTGAAAACACAATGTGTTTATTTCTGAAATTTATGATAAATTAACCGAGCAAATTCATTGGTACATATTGTAATTTGTTGCGGATTCGCCGTAATTGACAGATACCGAAATAATCGCTTTCATTGGATAATCAAAAAAAAAACACGGTAATTTACGGAATTCGGATTATTTACGATCATTTTCACTGTCAGTTGGGATGATGAAAATAGTTCAACAGTTGCTGGTAATTAAGAATGTCAATGAACATGGAAATATGGTGGAGCCATTTATTCGGGCGAAAACCGCGCGAACGAATTGGAAATTCCGAAACCCAAGGGTTTCTCCTGCGCGAACCAATTCCAACTACAGTTAATTCCCACGAAACATACATAATTTATTTATTTCTTTAGACTCAATTTGAATATTGTAATTGTAAAGTTTGTTTTATCATTTTTTTTCTACTGCGCACAATATTTGGAATTCAAATATAATTTGAAGTAAACTAATGAAACAAATCTATACACCTATTTGTAGTTGGAAAATAAGTTTTCTTTACAAATTGATCCTTACATAATTGGCGTTATACCTTTGGTAAAACGCATTCGTGCATATAGCTAGGTCCTTCAGCCAAGTGAAAAATGCATCGTTCTACGATTCCTAACAACGTTGCAAATACCTGTAAAAGTTTGAAATCAATAGTTGTTAAACGAACTCAACAAATATATTCAATTAATGAAACATTTGTAAGTTGCAATTGGAAAAGAAGAATTTGCTTCTTAAATTAACAATTTCTATGAAATAGTTAATTAGAAATCAGTACTTGTTAAACTAATTGAAGAATTATATTCAATCAATGAAGCATTTATAAGCTGCAGTTGAAAAATTTAAATTTGATCCTTAAATAATTGGCGATTTTTTTTTACTGAAAAGCATTGATGCATAGAACTAGGACTTTTAGACAAGTGAAAAATTCATCGTCCAACGATTTCTAACAACTTCGATCATAAACACGTTGCAAATACCTATAAGAGTTTGTTATTTTTAAGAATATACGTGAAATAGTTAGAAATCAATAGTTGTTAAACTAACTCAACAAATCTATTTAATTAATGAAACATCTGTAAGCTGCAATTGAATAAAAATAATTTGCTTCTTAAATAAACAATTTCTCATTGCTCAATGGAATAGTTAATTAGAAATCAGTACTTGTTAAACTAATTGAAGAATTCTATTCAATCAATGAAACATTTATAAGCTGTTGGAAAATTAAAATTTTATCCTTAAATAATTGGCGATTTTTTTTACTGAAAAGCATTGATGCATAGAACTAGGACTTTTAGACAAGTGAAAAATTCATCGTCCAACGATTTCTAACAACTTCGATCATAAACACGTTGCAAATACTTATAAGAGTTTGAGATTTTTAAAAATGAAATGTAAAATAGTTAGAAATCAATAGTTGATAAACTAATTCAATAAATCTATTCAATTAATGAAACATTTGTAAGTTGCAACTGGAAAAGAAGAATTTGCTTCTTAAATAGACAATTTGTCATTGCTAAATGAAATAGTTAATTAGAAATCAATACTTGTTAAACTAATTGAAGAATTCTATTTAATCAATCATTTACAAACTGAAGTAGGAAAAATTAAAATTTGATCCTTAAATAATTGGCGTTGTTTCCTTGTTGAAATGCATTAGTATATATAACTAGAGCTTTCAGCTAAGTGAAAATGCATCATCCTACGATTCTTAACGACCTATGTCATAAACACGTTGCAAATACTTACAACGGTTCGGGATCTTTGTGGTCGAAACGTGCGGTTTCGATGCGGACTAATTCCATTATTTGATCAGATTATACGGAGAACCCTTCCTATAAGAAACCAGTTGTAATCTCAAATTGTTTGTTTAATTAATTATAGATACAGTTGCAGTCCAAGTTCTCGCAAAAAAAACGTTAAATTCCAAGAAAGGGTTATCTCTGAATTGACCCTAAATCAACATTATTCCTAGGAAATCAATAATTGTTAAATGAAATATCTGTTGCATTCTCATAAAATAAAAAAATAGTACAAATTTATTGAATAATGTAATAAAAATTATAAGTTTTGATAATGATAGGTTACGTTATGTCAGGTTAAGTTAATTTGGTAACTGTCAAAATGTTATGTTTTAATTAAAATTGACGTTATTTATAACGTCTAGAATCTTTATTTTGATATAATTCCAAAAAAATAAATTTAGATATTTTATTTTAACGTACAAAGGTATAATTTAGTCCATGCATAATCTGTTTGTTTACTTCTAACATTCGATGTTTGAAGGTTTTGATAGGATTACCATACGTTAATTACGTTTTCATAACATTATATATGGATATTGATATCCTATCACTGTCAATCTCGTGCTTCATATTTCATACATTATTACTTTCGCTACGTCGCACTGCAACATTTGACGTAAGCGTACGGATATAGCGATAAACTTGAGCCCTACACAATAGAAGATGTTTGATCTTCAAATCCAACAAAAAAAAATAGATATACCCAAAAATCACATACATTTATTTGATAAACTTGAGTTCTCTTGATATATTAAAAATCATATAATATAGTCGATATATTAAAAATCACATGCATTTTTCGACAAACTTGACATTTATTTTCAAGGTTCATTAATAAAATATGTTTTTATGTTATAAAGCATCAAAAATATTATTTCTCAATAAATGTGTTTCTTGTTAAAATTGGTGGATTTTTATTACTTAGTCAAATACATTATTTGATTAACTTGAGTTTTACATGCATCAAAAGATGTTCCAACAAAAAATGTTTTTCATAAGTTAATCAAATTTGATAAACTTGAGCTTTAAAAGAAGGTGTTTCATGAAACTTCCAAATATGTTATTCGATATTTCCAAAAAAAAATGTATGCTTTAATGTTGGTTTACAGTAACTGTGGGACAACGGTCAATGTAGCAATTAAATTCGTAATGTTGGGGTTTCGGTGTGTAAACGCGCACGAAACTTGCAAACGTATTCCCATTTCGCAGCGAAACTTTGCGCAATAAAAGCTTTGAAATTTGCGCATTATAAGGACAGTTTGTCAATGGTTAAAGCTTTTGAAGACATGCACACGTACGTCGTCTACGCTGGAATTGTTAAATCAAACGTATTTATGGCTTTCGGCTTTTGGCACGCCGGACGATCCAAGCATCATAAAGGATAATTGCTCAGGATGCCTGTGAGCCTGCAATTTGCTGTAATTTATAGGTGTCTTTGTTACAATACTACTTAATTTTGCACTTATTTGGAAAGCAGTTTACATCTATAATTTGTAGATAACTAAGAATAGGTATAAATACACCACTGAAGTGGTCAAACTGCGAGCCGCATGCGGCTCATCAAAAGTTTTGTTGTGGCTCAAATAGATTATCTTTTTAATTTTTTATACCAAAAACTTTAGTTGTGACTCCCAACATTTGCACGTAGAAATTGGGTAAAGAACCAATACATGTTGTAAAGTGTAAATTTTAGTCGAAATTTATGATTCATTTAAAGTAATTACAAAAAGTGTACAAAGATTTGATTGGAAACGGATTAAGTTAAATATTCTTTAAAAAAAATAATACTTTAAGATTAATTTTAAAAATACTAAAAAAAATGAATAATTTTTTAAATAAAATATTATTTCATTGAGAAAATTAATTAGTTAAGCACAATTATGCAACCATATACAAAATAATGGACATCACTTTAATCGATTTTCTTTTGTTTATATAACGTGTATGAAACCCTTTTGATCCGCAACTGCATTAATCTTAGAGCAAGTCAACTGCGCCTCATCGATTTATATACATCTCGCAATAACTTTTCATTCCACCCAAGGAAATTGCTTTATTTTATATCTTGTTTATTGAACATATAAAGGCACATATTTCCTGTACTATTTTATGATCACTTCTATCGTTTCCTCGAAAGTTTCAGAATTTTAATTATCTCACTTTATTGATTCTTGTAATTTTACTTTTTTATATAGAAACTTAGTTCTCTAAATAAAAATAAAGTAAAATAAAAAAAAAACGATAATAAAAATAACTTGATAATTTATAAGATTTTCCAATTTCCTTTTTTATTTGTTAGTCCAAAATATGTTTATAGAAACCAGATAATCAAAAAAAAATATTGTGAACATATTAAATATTTATTGAGAAATCAAAAGGAAATGAAATGGAATACAAAATACGTATGAATCAAAATATTTTGCTGAATTAAGGAATTGTTGTTTTTGATGTTACCGCAGTGCAAATAAGAAAGTAAAATAAATATTTGTTTTTATATATTTTGCTGGTACAAATTGTTTATTTGTTTTACCAACCTAAAATCAATTAATTTTATTGAATGTGAATATTTTTAGTTGTTGGTAACAATTAACAAATCATTTTATAAACAACAGTACTTCACATAGTGCGGTTTCGATTTGAAAATTACAAAACAAACTAAATTTTAATTGAAAAAAAAAATAAAAATTAATTAAAGAAGATAATAATACACAAGATTTTTTTTCTCTGATTATATAAAGTCAAGTTTCTTTTTGTGCGATTTATTTGTATATGTATTTAGTCCTGTTTCAAACAGTCCAGAATATTATGGGAACGATTACCCGGACTGTGCGAGATTTTGCTGTATTATGTTATGGAATTCATTGAAAAAGCTATGTTAAAAAATGCTGCTTCGATCAGTGCGGATTCACTATAATACGGTTTGAAAATTTTAAAATAAACTAAATTTAAATTTAGAAAAATAACAATAAATTATATACAAGATTTTTTTTTATATATTTTGTTTTCTTCCTTTATATAGTAAGTTTCTTTTTAGAAAACTACATAAATCTTATGTTGGTAACCATTAATAAATATATTTATATCCCACAATACCTCACATAGTGCGGCTTCGATCAGTACGGATTCATTATAATACGGTTTAAAAATTAATTCAGTAAACTAAAAATTGTTTCTAAAAAAATAGTACAATAAATTATTATTTTATTTATTTTAGTCCGATTTCAAACAGACCTGAATATTAAGGTTATGTTACTAAATGAAATAGAACTGTCAGCTTTCTGGTATAAATCGTTTATTTCTATCAACTGTAACAACAAAAAAATACTAGATTGTAATACTGTAACTATGATTTAAAAATCAATGTATTTGCAAAAATCTTCTAATTATTTATTTTTTACTTTATTAATTAAATAAAAAGGTATTCACTAATGAATCTGCTGATTAATTAAACGTGATGTGGAAAAAAAAATGACGAAATAAAAATAAATTGGGTTAATTTAACAAAAATAATTGCGTTTTTTGTATGTTTTTGAAATTAAGGAATGAAATCAATGAACTGTCAAACTGTAATAATATTACTATTTTCTTTAATTATTTTAATATGCACATTTTTAGATGTTGATAATTATTAGCAAATTTAATTATGAATGTAGAAGGATAAGTTTATCAATAAAATGACACAAACTGTCACTTTTCTCTTATAAATTATAGAAAAAAAAAAGATATACAGGTATCCTTCGACTTACGAACAAGTTCCGTTGCAAAAGGGTTGTTCGTAAGTCAGGGAATTTAAAAAATTTCAAAATATACTTATCTTTATCATGTTTTTTACTGACTGCATACTGACTGACTGCATACATTTGAAAATATGAACAATAAATAAACAATAAATAAGCAAAATACTTACTTACAAATGCTTTTCAATGTAGACATCACAATTATTTAAGAAAAAACGACAAAAGACACAAAACAGATAGTACAAAAAAGATAGTACATTTCCAAATATATAATATTTTATTAAAGAAAATATCAATTTTTGTTGTGACAGTTAAGTTTCTTATCACTATATATCTCCTTGTAACAAGTTAGAGCTTTTAAAATTTTGTTTGTAAGTGCGGGAGTTCGTAAGTCGGGGAATACCGTAATTTGAATATGTATGGTTGAAATAGATGAAATGGTGGAAACAAATAAATAATTTAAAAAAAATAATAAATTTTCTTTAATTTGAATTTTTGTAGTAACTATAAATAACACTAATTATGTTTAAATGTATGTAGTTGTTTGAGAAGGCTATGTTAACAAAAATAATTGATATAGAACTGTCAGTTTGCTGCCAATCCTGTCACGTTGGGGGTTGTGAACTGTGTGTATATGTATACCAACTATCCAAGGAGAAATTCCTAGATGAATCCTACGGTGGTCTGCACGCCACTGTGCAGAGACGCGTCGTGTCCGTGTGTGCGTGTAATCAATGGCGTCTGGCGGCGTCGCAGTTGGTCACAGCATCCTGAGGTGTGTCGACGACGGGAATCATCCCGAGATATTCTCTGAAACTTAACCCCCCGACGCAGCAGTTCCGAAGGCAAGGGGGTGGCAAAACCATCGCGACTCCATTCCCACCACCCCCGTAAATAAAAAGAAAAAAAATATAACACTAAATACGACACCATCATCGAAACGAACCAGCAGCAATAACAACTAAAACAAAAAATAATACATTGTTTCCAAACTAACCATCAAGTGCAAGCAAGACCTCTGACACAGCCACACACCACAACACTCAAAGAGCGTACAGAAGTATAGGATGATAATTTGAACATCAACAACAGGTAAGAAAATTATAACCATTTGATATTAAAACCGAACATTTATATATTCTTATTCCCATCTTCGCATTCTATCTAATGCAAAGCCGTTATTTGTATGGGGAAACAGAAAACGCAGATGTTATGCAGCACACATACACACGCGGATCAAAAGACTTATTATATTTTTATAATCCAGTTTCAAATTTCCTTTACGTTGCGACACATTTTATTTTAATTGAAAACCACCGCTTATTATTATATTTTTTTTGCTGAGGGGTGGCGAAATTTGCGTTTAGTTAATTAGTCTCATTAATATGATTCTCGCTCGGCGGATTGCGTAATTGGCGATCCGTTCGGTATGTGATATGATGCGGTCTATTCCGGTTTTGGTTCCGGAATTATCAAATGAAATCATGCAGTGGACCTCGTATTATCGATTAACGATTTAATTTTAACAAAGAGTTAATAACAATGACAATATTATATATAAATACTAATTATGTATGTGTTTAGTAGTTTAGTTTTTTTTTTAATATTAATGGACATTTTATTGGAATTTTCATTTTATGTTCATACGCCTATTATGATGATAACAACACATACATTTCAATAAACCAACAGGTCTTTGGCATAATGTCATGTAATCAATTAAAAAATTATACGAGAAGTACTTTTATCTCAAATAGTATTTATTATTAAAAACGGATTGATTTAATCTCATTATATAAGAATTTAAGGTGAAAAATTGAACAAAAATTAATATTTTTATGAATGAAACCAAACTTGATACATTTATTTCAAATGTATTTAGTTAATTTCATTGATTCTTTCATTTCTTTGATATAAGAAAGTAATATAGTTTATTTAATATCTGAAATTAAAAACATATTATTTATTTATTCAATATATATAGTGAAATAAAATCTTTACTTTTTAAATTGAGAACTTGACGATTCAAATGTTACATTTCTTCATAAAACTTCTTAATAAATTCTCTTTAATTACTATGAGTAATTGAAGTACTTTTTTTGTATACATTATATAATATTTTATAAATAATTGAGAATAGTATTTAATAAATTAATTTATTTTAAAAAATAGGTTTATTTGCAATTATTAAGATTTGTTTACTGTGTTATTAAAGAAATTCTTGTAAATTATATAATTTCCAATATTTTTTTACACGTTTCACTAAAAAGTCTTCGTTTAAATTGTTGAATCACATTATTAATTTCAATATTCTTGTGATAATTATTTTCTTTGTGAAATGACTTTAGGAAGATTATCATTATTAAATAATTATATTACTTTTGAAAAGAAAAACGAGTGTAATTAGTAATAATAAGTTGATATAGTAATAAGTGTTCACTAATTTTTCAATGTATATACAAAGTTATTTTTTTTGGAATGAATGTAAAAATGCTTGAATTGAAATACTTAATTTAATAATTATATATTTGATGTACATATTTCAACTTATAGACATATTTCTTTTTGTAAGTAATTCAAATTTGAAAACCGTAAAAAGTACATTTAAATACCAATAAAATATATTTTGAATCATGAATAATACGTATTCAAACATCTACTTTAAAATTGTTATTTTTTTCTTGTTCGAATCTGAATATTATCCAAAATTCTCTTGAAGAATGGATAAAAAAAACTTACCCCATGCTGCAAGTATAGAATCATATAGGTATACATTACTCATGTCATCTATTTTTCGATCCTTTTTTCGACTAGGCCTCATATTTATCACAAGAGTAATTCTCTTTTGCTTGAAAGGAAGTAAGGAAGGATGGGCGGCTTTCATTGCTTTCTTGCGTGCGACCTGGCATCGGCTCATCACTTTATTCGCATTCATTTGAGTCTAACCATGTACCATGTTGGTCTTCCTTTAGGATATTACTAGCATTTCTTTTATATCCGATACTAGACTTTTATGTAACCCAATAATCCCAATAACCCTTTTCTCCTTTAGAAAATAATTGAAGAAAAAAAAATCCCACATATTTTTGTAATACTCATTTTGTTAAAAGCTCAACCATATTATTTATGGATTTACATACAAAGGAAAAATTGATATCAATGAAATCAAAATAGATACATTTACAAAATACTTCAACTAGTTTATAAAAAAATATTTGTATTCATATGTAAACTAAAATCTATGGATTTATTATTAGTATAGTAGAACCTGTTTTTGTGCGGTCCTTTTTATGCGATTTTTTATGCGGTATACTGTTAGTTAATTTTGAATCAATTCATCACAAGAAGAATTAACACGAGTAGCAGTGAATTATGTACGTGCAAATTTCTCCATATGTACAATGACAAATTAAATGTTTTTAAAATGTTATAAATATATTATACAAACTTATTTGTATGAATTTATGAAAATTTCTAATTTTGTTTTTGTACGATTTTTTTATGCGGTCTCTATCTACCGGACAAAAAAGGTTTTACTATATATAAGATTTATATAATATTTTAAACAAATTTGATGAAAAAAACAACTAATATTCTAACAGATTTGTATTTTTTTTTAAGCGATTCTAATAAATCAGAAATCAGTTGATGCTCATATTTTTTTCTGAAAACATGTACAAATTGAAAGAATGTAATGAATTCCCAATATTGCAGTATTGCATTTCGAAGATTCAATAAAGCTGTAGCTTCTTCAGCAAAATTGCGACTAATGGAGATTAGTTCACTGCGAAAAATGAAAACAAATTTAATAAAGCCTCTTCTGTTCCCAATCATAACAATTGCAGAATCTTCATTTATAGTAAAAACTGTCTATTTATTTTTATCTCTTATTTTTTTGTTGAAACGCGTTTCTACCCTCCTTGTTGCAAAACGAATTGTGGTCAGTTGCTTGAAAGTTTGTTTACTCGAGCGATTATTTCATGAAAATTTATTAAAACCACTTTTAATACACTCAACCGGAGTTTGTTTAAGCCCTTTCGTAATTATATTCATATTAATCCAGGACTGGGACCAAGTGTAAATGGGACGTCCGGTTTGCCAAAACTGTCCCTTTTTTTTTCACATCTTCTTCTCTGCGTGTGTGTATATTCCCACCGATGAATGTAAATTAATTCATTAAATTAAATTAGTTTCTCTACTATCTCTATTTTTTTTTCTTTAATTTTGAATGCACGCTAGTTTTTTATATGTAAATAAGTAAATTTCAAAGGACATTCATACAATTTTGTATCTTTCTTACTCTGAAAGTACTTCTACCCAATTTTAATCAGTTTACATCAAAATGTTAGTTTTAACTACAAAAAGACTCAGTTATGTATAAAATTAAACTTTTGTTATTAACGTAATATTAAATTTTAGGATAATTTTGGTAAATTTTTAATAAAAATTTTATTTTGTTACGTTTTTTAACTTTTTTGTATATAAAACCATAAATAATTAAAAGCTACAAACAAGTAAATATATTTGACGTATAGGATTATTTTGGTAAATTTTTAATCAAAATTGGATTTCGCTACATTTGTTTTTTTTTTTTGTATACAAAACCATAAATAATTAAAGTTCTTGTGTCTTGAACAGCAAGATACAAAAAAATCTAAATCAATACTGTGTTTTCTCTTGCAATTTACTCATTGATGCATGGCTTGAATGACGTGATCGATAAGTTTCTGGAAGTATTTCTTTGCTGCAAAGGGGTTTGCAGACGCACAGATTGGCAGATGGAATTGGTAGATAGAAACGGCACATGTTTCGTTTCTTAGGTGATGCGTTTAAAGATAGGAAATGAATCCTAAAATGTTACTTTCTTTATATAGACTTTATTAAAGAAACATTACATAATAAACGAGGGATATGTGTCAATTTTAGGTTTGTTCATACATAATGATGTGTCCATTCTTTATTTTCTTTTTACTATTTTATACATTGCTACTAGTAGTTTTGTAGCGTAAATATTCAAATGAGTATACAGTGGAACCTCGCATAACGAGCATTTGTATGTAAGAAAAATGACTCGCTAAACGAGCGACATTTCGCATAACGAGTGACGATGAGAAGACAATCCGGGACTTGATTGCGAGCTTGATACATCATTTTTAAAACTTGTGTACACATATGTGAATTTTAGAACATGTTTCACTATACGAGTAAAAATACGGAAATTTTGGAACGGATTAAAATCGTTAAGCGAGGTTTCACTGTACTTATTGAATTGATTGATTGAATATATTAGGAAAATACTATTATCATTCATAAAATGAGTTTTTCATTTCATGTCGTCTTTTTAATCATTATTTAGTTACCTAAACTACGAATACCAATTAATATCTTTAGAGTGTGTTCTAAATGTTATAATTGCAAATCTGACAAATCTGTCTCATATTTAATTCTTTTGATTTAACATTGAAATATTTTAACTTTAAATTTTGCTAAGAAAATTATCAAAGGGTAAAACTCTTTGATGATTTTGATATCTACCTTTGATAATTGTATTTTTTTTGTTGGGGGAAATGATAAAATCAAATCAGAACAGAAAACTAATTTCAACTTATAGCAAAAAAAAAGAACTGGTTGGTTATTTACGCGTTTCGCCCCAAAGATTTTCATTGCAGAATCCAGCAAATCCTGACAGACAGGGCCGATGACTAGGCACAGACTTTAGAGATTCAGGTCCAAATCCGGAGTAATCCGTATCCTCATCACCATCTATCGACACACAAATGCACCGAGTTCCAAGCATATCCAACATACATTGGTCATAACCGCAATATTCCAAATATGCACGAACAAAATGCACATTTTCATACAGCTAATGTTTACATCAATGAAATATTACATTATAATATGGAATCATGAATGTTTAACAAAAAAAATAATTCGTTACTGTTGCACCAAAATTTTTCAGGATTTTCAATTTTTGAAAACTATAGGCATTCAAAACAAATTTAATGATGTTCGCAGTTGAATATTAAAAAAAATCATTAGTTTATTGTTACAACAATAACACATTTTTCATAGCTTTCTATTTTTAAATCTTTTTTTTGTTGTTATAATGAAAGCAGACAAAAAATGTAATTTATAAATTTGCAAATGTCCATTATTTCACTAATTTTTATTCAACTAAAGCTCACGTCAATGAAATATTATACAAGTGTATTTATACTATTGATATAATTTGTATAGTAGCCAAAAACTCTAAAAACGTGGTTTTTGTTTCACCAAAACGAAATTTTTCATCGCTTCAAATGTTTAGCTCTATTTTTATTTAGTAGTAATACATAGTATTATTTCACACATTTGAATTCAATTAAAGCTTACATCAGTGAAATAGTATACTAATTGTATGAAAACTATTGATAAAACTATATGTATTTATTTTTTTGTTTTAATTGGAATTCCATGAAAACTACAAAAAAACCTTGATTATTGTTAAACCAATCTAAAAATTGTCCTGCGCTTCTAATATTCAATTCACATGAAAATGGTCATTATTTCACACATTTTAATTCTAGTTGAAGTTTACATAAACGAAATATTATATTAATTGTATGAAAACTATTGATGAAACTATATGTATTCAAACTTCCTTTTGTAATTGGAAACTCCATGAACGCTAAAAAAACATTCGATTGGTTTTTGTTACACTAAAACGAAATTTTCCATCGATTCCAATGTTTAGTTTTACTTTCATTTTATAGTTTCAATAAAAACATCCACAAAATATAGAAATACAAGTGAACATAGTAATTATTTCACACATTTTAATTTTTAAATTATTCTCTTTTTCGGTTGCTATAATGAAAGCAGACAAAAAATGTAAATTATAAATTTGCAAGTGCAAATGTCCATTTCTTCACTAATTTTTATTCAACTAATGCTCACGTCAATGAAATATTATAAAAGTGTATTTATACTATTGATGTAATTTGTATAGTAGACAAAAACTCTAAAGACATGGTTTTTGTTACACCAAAACGAAATTTTCCATCGCTTCAAATGTTTAGCTGTATTTTATTTTATTATTTAATAATTTCAATGAAAACATATACAAAATATAAAAGTACAAGTGAACATAGTATTATTAATTTTTAAATTATTCTCTTTTTTGATTGTTATAATTATAGTAGACTAAAAATGTAAATTATAAATATGCAAGTGAAAATGTCTAATTTTCAGTTAACTCACGTCAATGATATATTATATAAGTTTATTTATACTATTGATATAATATGAATAGAAGCCAAAAAAAAACCCTAAAAAACATGAAACGAATTTTTTTATCGCTTCAAATTTTTAGCTCTATTTTCATTTAGTAGTTGCAATGAAAACATACACAAAGTATGTGAATATAGTAATTATTTCACAAATTTTAATTTAATTAAAGCTTACATCAGTGAAATAGTATATTAATTATATGAAAACTGTTGATAAAACTGTATGTAATAATGTTGTTTTGTTTTAATTGGAATTCCTTGGATACTAAAAATATACATTGATTATTGTTAAACTAGGGTATATACAAAAAACTACTTTAAATAAACCGGTTTTCGAATCTCAGCTTTTCTAAAAAACCGGTTTTCGAATATTTACAAAAGAAATAGGTGGAATAGGTTTTTACAGTGAGTTTTCTTTTGATTAAAAAGTAAATCAATATAAAAGCTCAGAAAAAACTTATAAAATTCTATAATAGTTACCATTATGATGATTTGATTTTTTTATTTGTTGGTTGGCTGTCGTCTTGTAGGTTAACTTTAGTAGTATACTGAGAGCTAAAACAATACATTATTAAGTATCAAATATTTATATCGTGTCCTTTAAACTGTTCCATCTCATTTATCTGTTAAAATTAAGACTTAATTTCTTTTCGATTATCTGTTTGTTAGTATTTAGCATTATATTTGTGTCAAAATGTCTATGTTTTTAATGAAAGTACTGTCCCGGTTTTTCGAAACAAACCGACAAACGTTTGGTTAAAGCAATCTAAAACTATTCAATTCAAGTGATAATGGTCATTATTTAAATTCTAGTTCAAGCTTACATCAACGAAATATTATATTAATTTTTAACTATTGATAAACCTATATGTATTCAAACTTCTATTTTTTTTTAAATTGGAAACTCCATGAACGATAGAAAAAAACATTCGATTGGTTATTGCCAAACGAAAATTTTTACAGCGCTTCCAATTTTCGGTTCATCCTCTATCATTTTTTTTTGTCAGTAGTTGCAATGAAAGCTTACACACAAAAAAAAATTCTATGCTTTTGGACGCAAATTTGCGTAACTGGAAATCAATGGTAGAGAGCATGTGGTCATTTCATTCTGCAAACACCATTTTTTTTAATTTCGAACTCTTCATTTGTAGTCTCTGTACATATTCGATATAGAATGTTGAGATTTTTTTTTAATCTCTTGATTCAATACAGACACATTCAATATTCTGTTAAAATTAATTGCAATAAAAAAGAATTAATAAATTCTAATTTAATTAAAAAATAATTCCCAAAATAAAAATAAAATAAAAATTACTTAATCAAATCATCTAATGAGTGGAAATATATACAGGAATACCTCGCTTAGTGCGGTTAATCTGTTTTGTAATTATCTCGAACTGTTTGAAAGACTAAAACCGTTATTTGTAGGGGTCAATATGACAAGTTTCTATATGTTTCAACACTTTTGAATTGATATTAGTTCTTGTTATGAATGAATATTTATTTTCTAGCTTCTGTTAAACAAGTTTTTTTTTACAATTCTAGTCATATTTCTTAAATATGCAACAAATCATGCAACTAACTCAAAAAAAGTAACATAACATAATAAGAAAATAAAAAAAATAAATTGATCTGCTACAAAGGGCTATTGACCATAGATCTTTCTGTCCAAATATTTCTTATTTTCACTATAATTCTTTACACTAAAAGTATAATTATCTTAAAATTGTGAAAAGCAATGTAATTAGGTCAAGTTTTTTTATGTTTCAATACTTCTGAGTCGATATTAGAGTAATGATTTTCTTAAATAAAAATTTATTTTCTAACTGGTGTTTTATAAGCTTCTTTACGATTTTACTCAATATTTTTAATATTCACTATAATTTCTCATTGATATAAAGTATCATTTTCTTAAAATTGTGTAAAATAAGTACTTTAAGTCAAGTTTCTCCATATTTCAACAATTCTGAATTTTATGAATGAAAATTTATTTTCTGGCTGCTTTTATATACATTTCCTTACTATTGTCGTCTACATTTCTTATTTTCACTATAATTCTTCATTAGTGTAAAGTATAATTATCAAAAAATTGTAGAAGCAACATACTTTCAGTCAAGTTTCTCCATATTTCAACACAACTGAAATGATATTAACGGTTTTTTTTAATGAAGGTTTATTAGCTACTGTTCTTATATAAGTTTCATTACTATTCTAGTCAATATTTCTTATTTTCACTATAATTCTTCATTAGCGTAAAGAATAATTTTCTTAAAATTGTAGAAAGAAACTTATTTTCAGTCAAGTTTCTTCATATTTCAAAACTGAATTGATATGAACTCTTTTTTTTTTGCATGAAAATGTATTTTCTAGCTACTGTTGTTATGTAAGTATCTTTAATATTCTAGTCTACATTTCTTACTTTCACTATAATTCTTCATTGATATAAAGTATAATTATCTTAAAATCGTGAAAATTAACATGCTCAAGTTTGTCTATATTTCAATACTTCTGAATTGAAATTATCTCTTTAATTAATTTATTTACTAGCTAGTGTTGTTATATAAGTTTATTTACTATTTTTGTCTACATTTCTTATTTTCACTACAATTCTTCATTAGTGTAAAATATAATTCTTTTAAAATTGTAGAAAAAAAACGTACTTTCATTCAAATTTCTTCTTATTTTAATACTCTGAATTGTTATTAACATAATTTTTTTACTGAAGGTTTATTAGCTTCTGTTCTTATATAAGTTTCTTTACTATTGTAGTCTATATTTCTTATTTTCACTATAATTCTTCATTAGTGTAAAGTATAAATATCAGAAAATTGTAGAAGGAACGTACTTTTAGTCAAGTTTCTCCATGTTTGAACACTTCTGAATTGATATTAATGCTTTTTTGAACTATTCTAGTCTACATTTCTTACTTTCACTATAATTCTTAAGTGATGTAAAGTTTAATTATCTTAAAATCGTAGAAATTAACGTATTTTTAGTCAAGTTTGTCTATATTTCAATACTTCCGACTTGAAATTAACGCTTTTTTTTTGAATGAAAATGTTTTTTTTTTCTAGCTTATGTTATTATCTAAGTTTCTTTACTATTTCAGTCTACATTTCTTATTTTCACTATAATTCTTCATTGATGTAAAGTATACTCACTTTTGAATTATGGAAAGTAACGTATTTTGGTCAAATTACTACAATTTCAATCATTCTCAATTGATATTAGCTTAATATTTTTTAATGAAAAAATATTTGCTAGTAAATAAAAATTAAATTTATTTCAGCTATAATTCATTTATTTATAAAGTTCAACTAATTTAAGTAGTAAAATACAACTTAATTAGAATAAATATTCTAAATGTTTCAATACTTTTACATTAATGCTTATTGATTGAATACTAACATTTGACAAATTATTTTCTAAATGCTCTTTCGATGATTGATTATAAACAAACAAACATAGATGCAATCAAATGTAAGTGGACAAGGACTTGTGAGTATTTACATTAAAATGTCGATGATGAACGACAAACTGTAGAAATCAATTTGCTCTGTTTGGAAAGTTTGATTTATTTAATCATCGATTAAACAAACAAATCGTTTCGGTGCCAGGCAATTCGTGATTTAATTGCCCGTAAAATGTGCGTAAACAAAATGCGAATAAATGCATTAACATCGATCGTAACAGCGTTCCAAAACGTTCCGTCCTCGCGCGAAGCTGGAAATAAATTCGTCCGAATATCACATCTTCACACTTCCGTTCTTCACGGAAAATAACGTATTGAAAAGTACAATCAAGGAAGCATATCGAACTCGAAATGGCAAAACGAGTTTTTGATACTTCTCAGAGATTCGATTTACCTATCAATATTGAATTTCCCTCGAATATTAATAATCTCTCTCTGCTGCAACTGGGTTTATTGATATTCAATATTGAATACGTATTTGGTGTAAGACTACCAGTATAAGTACAGTATTTAATTTGTGGTAATATTAATGGAAATGTTTGTAAAATAATTACATAATTTCCGTATTTCGTTACGATCGACAATCGTTACTTCCACATGTAATTACGTACAAATTAACATTAAAATAGTTTCACTGAAAATCTTTGTATAATAATTATATTATTTACGAATTTATAAAAATAATTATATTTTGATCAAAATTCTTAGAAAAAACTGTTGTTTTATTATTATTATGAAGAAAAACATCTTTTACAATTTATATTTTGTATTAGTAAAGTAAAATTGTTAAAAAATTATGAAATGTTATATAAAAATTCAAGTTACTTACACATTAAATTAACTGCAATTGAATACTATTATAAATTTACTGAAAATCTTTGTATATTTACAAATTTATACTATACAAAAATCTCAAAAATAATGTTGTTTCCATGTTATTATGAAGTTTGTTTCACATCAAATTAGCATTAAATTTTTGATAATTTTTCAGACATTTTTTGAAAAAATAATTATATAATTTGTGAATTTAGTTGATCAAAATTATTAGAGAAAAATGTTGTTTTATAGTTATTATGAAGAAAAACATCTTTTACAATTTATATTTTGTATTAGTAAAGTAAAATTGTTAAAAAATTATGAAATGTTATATGAAAATCCAAGTTACTTACACATGAAATTAACTGCAAATTAACACTATAATAACTTTAGTGAAAATCTTTGTATATTTAAATTATTTACTAATTTATACTATAAAAAATTGCTAAAAAATGTTGTTTTTATGTTATTATGAACAAAACATAAAATTGTAATTGCAAATTCATGTATTTCCAAATTAAAGTTTGTTTCACATAAAATTAGCTGCATATGAACAGCATTGAATTTTTGATAATATTTCAAAAATTCTTTGTAAAAATAATTATTAAATTATTTGATGAATTCATTGGATGAAAATTCTTAGAGAAAAATGTTGTTTTATTGTTATTATGAAGAAAAACATCTTTTACAATTTATATTTTGTATTAGTACAATAAAATTGTTAATACATATTTCATAATTTGAAAATGTAAGTCAGTTCGATATGAAATTTCTTACATATCAACCAAATTGAATTTGTAATAATTTTATTGAAAATTTGTAGAATATTTCTGCAATTAGTGTGTTAATGTGTAAATTCAATCGAAATCAGTAAAGAAAATGATTGTTTTCTTAATAAAAAAAATAATTTTTAAAGTTATATTTTACATATCAAGAAAATTGAATTTATAATAATTTTATTAAATATTTGTATAGAATATTTCTGCAATTTGTGTATGAATTCGTTAAAAAAATATGGTTTTACTGCTATTACATAACCAACTGAAGTATACAATGATCATTTGATTAACTATTAATGTTAAAATTTATATGTTGTGTAACTAAAGTTTAAATCATAAATGCATATTTAATTGCAACTAATTATTTGAAATTCAAGTTACTTCCACATCAAATGATTTAATAATTGCAGTGTCCCAATTTCATAACTTTCCTGTATAATATTTAAAATAAACTTTGTCGCAGTGCTGCCTGCAACCCGTATCGATTTTAATAATATCATTACACAAATAAAGAACCACAAAAAACATTATACAATATAATTACTACATGATGTTTATTTGTTTTATTATCTTGGGCTAAATTAATTAATTAGTTTGCCTGAATTAATTAGTTTGTGAACAATATGTCCTACTATATAAATATAGTAAATTAGGTCAAATCAAATTCATATTATAATTTAATCTTAATTTGTAATTATTCTTTTCTATTCGTTAAATATTTCATTTTTTTTGTACAAATAAATAAATTAACTAATACAGCAATGGTGGTGATAATCTGTTTGAAACCGGATTAATCGAGGACTTTAAAACCGCATACAATTAAACTACACACAAATAAACTTGATAAATAAAATGTATACAAAATAATTTTGTGTACTATATTTGAAATGTTCAAACCGTACTATAGTGAACCCGCACAGATCGAAACAACACTTTGCGAGGTATTTCTTTACATTTGATGTATTGTCTTTTTATTTCTTAAGAAGTTGTGAAGATTTCAATATAACTTTTTTGAAAGTTATTTCAAGTGATCAGAATGACCTTATTTTGAAGATGTTATTATATTATTATTATTATTTTTTGCTGTTTAAACAGCTTAATTCTTGTGTATTTTTAAATATATTTTGTAAATATTTGGATTATCTGAATTTTATGAAGATTGTGCTGAAATTTCATGTATCTATCTATGCTGGTGCATTCAATAATATCTTAACTGCTAGTACATTTTTATTTTTACTACAGTATCGATGTTGTCGGTTCCATGAACTATTTGTGAAACGGTGCATCCTGCTAGAAGTAATGAAAGATAAATTGCCGGCAACATTTTTAGAACATTATGGGAGAACCTACGAGGCTGATATTTTAAATTCACAAAAGGATGCTCGAACGTTGTACAAAACAGTTACTTATAAAATTGCAATTGCATTATATTTCCCAACGCAAAGCGTGCAAGGTTTTTTTTCTTTAGTCTATTAGCGTCCTTTGATAAGTTATAGTATAAAGCTGTTTTTTTATTAACAATTTGTAAAAGTAGCTTTATTTTTTCAACAATTTTCTACATCAGAAAATGAATTTTTTTTAGGAGATTTTAAAATATTAGAATATTTTTTGTAATATTCAATATTTACAGATTAATCAAGAATTTTCATGTAATTACAACATATTAATTAATTTATGTGAATATTGCAGTTTGCTTATACGAGTGGTCTAACAAAATTTCGCTTATTTTCATATTTTGAATTTTCATCCATTTGAAATTTCTCTTCATAATTTCCATTTATTTCAAGACATTTCTTCAGTCAGTAGAGGTACCTTACAAAACATTCCTCAAAATCGGATTTTTGGAGCTTTTCAAGTTTGAGTTATCTGCATTAATCATAGGAACTGAAGACTCTTTTCTTAATTCTGTTTTTTTTTTTATTTTTGAAAACAGCCAGAAATCAGAAGGCGCCAGGTCAGTAGAATAAGGTTCTTAGCGAATTTCATTGATGCCTGAGAGCACAAGAAAGTTGTTGGTTATTTCAGTAATGTGAGTGGGCGCATGATCGTGATGTTAAAAGTCCCCTTTTTTCTGGTTTTCCAACAATTTTTTGAAAACTTGTGGCAAACAAATTTCTGTGTACTACTTAGCAGTTACCCTCTGATCAGTTTAGAAAGCGAGATGGCAGCTACCACTTTAGCCCCGGTAAAGTAAATTGTTGCTGATTTTTGTTGTCTTGCTTTAACTGGGGAGATTTGTACCTTCTGCGCTCCA
Source organism: Nicrophorus vespilloides (assembly GCF_001412225.1). NCBI lineage: Eukaryota > Metazoa > Arthropoda > Insecta > Coleoptera > Silphidae > Nicrophorus > Nicrophorus vespilloides. The sequence continues at coordinate 521,048 of NW_017095778.1, forward strand.
TACCATGGACTGCTGCTTTGTTTCCAGGTCAAACTGTAAGATTCATCACCTGTTACGATTTTCCTAAATGTACTAGGATCTTCATTTTCAAAAATTTCCAAGAAATATTCGGCAAAACAAATTTCTTCACAGAAAAATGTCCGGTCTGAAATCTTTGAAAGCACTTGCAAATAGTCACAAGGGATGAACTCTATATGTATTTTGGGAAAACTTGCATATGCTTCAGTTGATGTCGAAATCCGAAGAGAATGGCAAAACAAATTTATTGCTGTGTTAGTTGTGGATTTCTACCGATCTTACATCACTAATCTTGCATTTTCTCCTATCCATTCTTAGCGATCTTCTTGAAATTTGACATGAAATATCGTTAAACTTTTACAAATTGAGAAACAACTTTTGTTTTTTCAGAAACAAATGAATTAACGTCTACTTAGCGAACTTTCCTTAGACCCCTCGTATTTCCTAACGCAATGTTTGTATTTGCTACAATGTTTTATTTTTCTTCAGTCTATCAACATGCTTTGATAACTTATTATAGTACAAAGCTGATTTTTTTTATTAACAATTTTTTCCAATTATTTATCTAATAAAAAAGTACGTCTTATAGTACGAATATACTGTCTATATTTTGTAATATGTAATTCATATTTATTGATTAATTGCTAATATTCTCGTAATTGCAACAGCTTATTTAATTGATGAGAATATTGCAGATTTCAGTATATTTCTCTACGAAAAGTTTATATTTCTTAAAGCGTTTTTATTTTGTCAGCAAAGCAGATTTATTTATTAACAATTTGTTAAACTTACTTTCTTCAGCATTTTTATTCGTAATTTATGAGAAAATTTAGAAATATAAAATTTCAATTCTCGATTCCTTGAAATAAATGCGTCTTATATTGCAAATAATAAACTGTGTGTATTTCGTAATATTTTATTCATAATGTTTCCTAATATATTTACAGATAAATTAAGATTTTTTTGTAATTACCAACTATCTTAATTAATTGATGTGAATATTGCAGTTTTCCATTTGCACAAAGTGTTACATATTTGATTTTCCTGTCGCGTTAGCGGCGTGAATCATCTAGTTTTGTAGAGTAAACTCGTGCTAACTTTCTAATTCTGACAATCAAACGCGAACTTTGGGCCGAATTGTAATTTCGTTAAACGCGGATACACACGGCGGGAAAATGTATTTCGTAATCTCCGTGAAATTGCATAGATTTCTATGTTATGCACTCGTCAGTTCAGACTTGTAATTCAATTATACCAAATCATGTTATTCCTGTCTTAATGAATATTTAAAAAAAAATCGCATAGTCTGGATTCTATTAGTACTGATTCAATGTAGTCCGGTTCGAAAATTTGAAAACAAACTTTATTTTAATTTAACAAAATTTCATTTAGTTCCTCGCTTTGTTCGGTTTCAAACAGTCCGAGATATTGGAAAATTCAATTATCCGCACTATGCGAGGTATTGCTGTACTTAGTTTATTTATTTGTTTAGACACTAGGTTCAAATCAAAATACCCACAACGGAGTGCCCGATAATTAAAATCCCGACACTGAAATTCCCGACAGTAACTTGTATTATTTCATATAGATGTAAAAAAATAAAACTAAATATGATTGTGTCCAATCATTATTACTATAATTGTTATTGTTAATAGAGTATATAAACAAACTATGTATAAGATATATCCACGAAGTTTTTTAGTCTATACGTCTTATTGTATAAACAAATACATAGGTACAAAAAAACCTCCACTCATACTCCTTTGATTATGGCTTGTCGGGATTTGTAATTTGATTGACGGTATTTCGACATAGATCCATATACATTTGGCATTTCTGAGAATAAGATATATTTTTATTGCATATAAATAAATCTTCAAGTATATTTATATATTTTTGATGCAACCATAAAATACGTTGTTGTATAAAGTCCATTTTTACAGAGTATTGTTTACTTATTCAGCTTTCAAGATATGATTTTACGTCCGTTGCAGTGAGCATAGTTCACGTAATGTCATTTGTGGGGCATCGGTATAAATAATAAATAAATAAGTGGACACGGACGCTTCTCAAGTTTCCTTGTTCATCGAGTAGTTTGTTTAAGAGTAGTTGGGTAATATGTACATAATAAAAGTTCCGGAATATTTAAAAACGCGAAACACTCGCTTTTCATGCGACAGCATCCAACAAGCCGTGTGGTGGTAAACTTCTGTAACTTCATGAATAGAAACCGGTGGGGCTGCCGTCTCGCCAGAATTGGATATAAATATGAAACAAACAACTACAGAAAAAAAAGAAACGTCCTCATCATCCGAGCAGCCTCACTAATTGCACTGAAAGTGGCGCGGCTTTGTGCCTCGCAAGTTTTCCCGAAGGTGAAATATGGATGGAAACTTCTTCTTCGGATTTTTTTTCTATTTTTTTTTTGTTGGGTTACAAAATACCCGGAGGAACGTTGCGACTGCTCCCGATCGTGCCAACTGCAGTCGATCTAATTAAGTGGAGAGGGCCTCGAATGTCAAGGAACAGAATGGGAGTCTTTCTCTCTCTTTTTTTTTGTCCTTTTGCCCTTCTTTTTTATACGTTTTTGATGTGTTTACGCCACTTTCGGCGCTTTGCTAGGAGTTTGTTATGACCGGAGTATCATTTCTAACGAGTAAACACATGCAAATTATGGCGGGACGCAGATTTACTGTGTGCTCGGTATATGATTTAAGGTGACACGCTTGTCGAGCAATTATCATAATGAGATGAAAACACAAACAAGATGAACACAGAAAACGTATTTACTCTAGGATATGTACACGCTGTAAAGTAGAATAACATCTAAAGCTGTTTACTCTTGGTACTTGTTACTCACAAAGTAACTTCTCAAGTATTTGTAATATATACCTGCGTTTCTCAAACTTTTAGCCACGTGACCTAACATATTTGTTTGTATTTGTATAGCACCCAATTGTTAGTATTTAAGAAATGCATCACTTTGACAAAAAGTGACAAATGTCATTTTGCGATCTATTCATCTAAAGCTATTTATTCTTCCTACTTGTTACTCACAAAGTAACTTCTCAAGTATTCATAATATATACTAACATTCCACAACTTTTTAGCCTTGTGATCCAGTTTAAGATCTAATTGCTAGTATTTCGAAAGTGCATCGCTTTGACACAAAGTGACAGCTGTCATTTGCGATCTATTCATCTAAAACTGTTTACACTTCCTACTTGTTACTTACAAAGTAACTTCTCAAGTATTCATAATATATAACAACATTACAGAACCTTTTAGCAGTGTGATCCCACATATTTGTTTGTAGTTGTACACTAACTGATTCAATTGCTAGTATTTCAAAAGTACATCGCTTTTACACAAAGTGACAGCTGTCTTTTTGCGACCTATTCATCTAAAGTTGTTTAATCTTGATACTTGTTACTCATAAAGTATTTTCTCAAGTATTCGTAATATATACCACCGTTTTTCAACCTTTTAGCCACCTGATTCAACATATTTGTTTGTTTTTGTACAGCATCCAATTGTTAGTATTTCAAAAGTGCAAAGTCACAGCTGTCATTTTGCGATCTATTCATCTAAAGTTGTTTAATCTTGATACTTGTTACAGATAAAGTAACTTCTCAAGTATTCATAATATATACCAACATTCCACAACCTTTTAGCCGTGTGATGCAACATATTTGTTTTTAGTTCTACACCGACTGATCCAATTGTTAGTATTTCAAAAGTACATCGCTTTGACACAAAGTGACAGCTGTCATTTTGCGATCTATTCATCTAAATCTGTTTACTCTTGCTACTTGTGACTCACAAAGTAACTTCTCAAGTATTCGTAATATATACCAGCGGTTCTCAACCTTTTAAACGTAACTAAACATATTTGTTTGTAATTGCTAAGCAACCCAATTGCTACTATTTCAACGATTCATCGTTTTGGCAAAAAGTGACAGCTGTCATTTTGCGATCTATCAAAAATTGAACGTCATCCAATTTTGGGATCGCGACTCATAGGTTCCAGGTTTGTTGGACTGTCATCACCTATAAAAAAAATATTATTAATTATTGAACGTTTACTTCATTGAAATAAAACACATTTTGTATAAAGAAAGTAAGAAATGCTATTTTTGTACAAATCCTTAGATAATCTGTGTTAATCTAATAGAATCAAAGCTTATAATTATAAAAAATTGAAAAAGATCAATCTAAAATTACATTGAATTTTGTATAATCCTTTTGACGTAATAAAGCAATACCTCACATAGTGCGGGTAACCTTTTCCTCCACTTTGAAACCGGACTAATCGAGTATTTAATTTAAAAAAATGATCCGCACAGAAACTCAACAAATAAATACCAAGAATTGAACAATATCGTCAATTAATATTTTATTAAAAAAATGCAATTTTTGATCTTTTCATCTAAATTGGATATAATTATAACAAAAAGTTTGTAATGTTAGAAAAATAAGTAATGATGTTTTTATTTTTAGACTGATTTGAACACAAAAGCGTTAAAGTTTATCGAATGAAATTTATTGTTTTCAAATTTAAAGGTTATATAGACTTCACTGAAATTAGAGGTTTGCGCGTATAATACTATTATAGTAGTATTACTTTTAATGTTGTGAAAGTAATCACTCGCATAACGATTTTCTCCATTCATTTCTGATTAAATAGTTTAATTTACTACCTAAACTGAATGTAATAGGTTCAGCCAATATCCCAGACTATTTGAAACCGGACTAATCTTTAAACCGGATTGAAGCAGCACTCTGGAAAGTATTGCAGTATTAAGATAATACAATAATTTGAAAGTATCACCGAAATTAGAGGTCTGCGCTTCATTCATTTTTGATGAAATAGTTTAGTTTACTACATGAAAAGTCAATTTCAATATTAATTCGGTAATAAGTTCAGCAAATATCCCGGACTAATCTTTATATTATAGTGAATCCGGACTGATCGAAGCAGAACTATGGGAAGTATTGCTGTTTTAAGAAAAACATAATTTGTAATAAATACATATGCGAAATTTGTCTAAAAAAAGTAAATGAAAAATGTGTTGCAGACTAAATTTAAAATAATACCGACTTCAGTTCAAAGTAGACTTGTAATAATATATAATGAAAAATCCAAGCGTCTCAAGAGTCCACAAAAAAGATTTAATAAATTCCGTACATAAAAATATGGTCGAATGATGATAACAACTCAGAGGAAATGTAAATAAATAAAATAAATACATGATGGAAATAATAACAATAACAACAGCAAGAACAACAAACAACGAAGGAAAAAAAAACATGTGGAAATTGATTCAAGCATTCAATGTATAAATAGCAATGCGACGAAAGAGTCCTTTTAAGAAATTGTTATCCCGACGGAGCGTCCTTCGCAGCTCCATATATTTGTAAGGACAAATACGCACGATTGCAATTTCCCCCTTGTCTTCTTTTCCTGCTCCTCTCTCGTGTGTATTTTCCTCCCATTCCTTCTCCTTCTTTTTCTCTCCTTCTCTTTCACTCTATCTACTTGGCGCCCTTGTTCTATATTTTCTCCAACGTAATCCCAACCTCCGCAACAAGAAAAAAAAACAAGTAATCTCGCTTCAAAACTATTTTATCACCCCATTTTCACTTTAAACGAAACCAGAGATGGACCGACAGACGAAGGAGGAAATAGTTTATCCGGAGATTAAAGTTTCCTTAATGGAAATTAAAACCTGGACTAATTTGTTCAATCGTGCCACCGAATCCCTGAATCCCCTTTTAATGGATTTGCGCGAAAAGAAAAACATCGAATCGGCAGACTTGAAGACACCTGAGCCCCGAAACGCATTCATTCATGATAAACGAGCCGTTTAATGAACTAATCCCGTGAATTGTGCGTTGAATACCACAAATTAATTGCCTCCTCTCTGTCCCCTTCTCTCACTCACTCACTTCTGCACCATTTTCCAACCAACCGCTATCCATCTTCATTCATTAGAAGGACGAAAGCGGCGTTGTACGAACAGAAGACAACATCGCACACAGATAATAATAAAAAAAATAAAGAAAAAAACGAACTGCCAGCTACGTAGAATTAATTTCCGTCGCTTACCAAAAACTCTCCTCTCGCAATAAATTAGTTGATTTATTACTACTACCACCCTCCAACCGATATTAATTAATTCGCAATCTGCTTTCCTCGAGGAAATGTCTGCTTGTTTAGTTAACTTCCTACAAATGTAAAAAAAAGTATTTTCTCAAGATATTATTAATTTAATGTAATTTATGTCAGAGTGTCATAAAAGAAACGTTACTATTTTCTTATCAAATAACTTTGAATTGAAACAATAAAATTATATAAAATGTTGTTCAACCTAGCAAATCTATCAATTTCTTATAGAAATGGAAATTTTCAATAATATTTGTTTTTATTGAATTTATTGTATGAAAATTTGGTAACAAAACTAATAAATATGAAAATGTGAAAACAATGTATTTGCAATGCGTTGCTTAAGAAAATGTGTTTTCTAAAAGAAATATCAATATTAGACTAAAAAAAATAAGTATTACATCAATATTTTTATCAATCCTTCCAATTATTTAAAAACTATTAAATCTGTCAAATATCAATTTGTATATCTTGTAGAAATGTACAATTTTCATCAATATTTTTGGAATATTTTTTGTTCATTGAAAGAAATTTGAAAATAAGGTGATTTCTGAAAGAAATATCACTATTAGACTAAAAATAGATATTATTAATACAACATAGTTTATTGTCATTTAAACATAGTGTCATAAAAGAAGCGATACTAATAATCAAAATTTTGATCAATACAAAAAACTCTTAAATAACAATTTGTATTTCTTGTAGAAATGGACAATTTTCAACAATATTTTGGATTATTGAATTTATTGTAAGAAATTTAAAAATTAGGTAACAAAAATAAAAAAATTGCAATGTGTGGCTTAAGAAACTGTTTTTACTAAAAGAAATATCAAAATTAGACTAAAAAATAGTTATTATTAATTTTACCTAATTTATTTTTATTTACACATAATGTCATAAAAGAAACGTTACTATTTTGTTATTAAATAACTTTGAATTGAAATTGCATCAATATTTTCTATATAATTATTTAATAAAAAGTTATATAAACTCACACAAAATAAAATGGTGACAAAATAATATGAGAACGTTTCTTATATGACATTGTCTATTAATACATTATATTTATCGTCATTATTTATAGAGAAGTTTAAAATTAACATGGAATATTCATTTTACATACATTTGTTATTTAATTTCTTGTTCATAAAAGCATTGATGTTATTTCTGCAAAGAAATTTAATTAGACAAGAAATATAAAAAAAATAAATGATCAATTTTGTATAAAAGAAAGTTTCGTTTCTAAAAAAGATATTTCAAAATTAGACTACAAAAATCATAAATTTACGATGATTAATTGTGTATTTTTCTTTATGAGTGTTGTTTTAGCGAATTCAATGATTAATTTTTGTTTTGTTTAAAAGAAATTGTGATTTCTAAAAATACATTTTAAAATTAGACTAAAAATTCTAAATTTTTATTAACTAATTTTTGTCTTGCCTAAAATAAAAAAAATAATTTCAGAACTAAACTAAAAAAATAGATAAATTTACAATGATTGTTTTATACAATGTGTGTTGTTTTAAAGAATCCAAAGATTAATTTTTGTTTATAAGAAACTGTGATTTCTAAAAATAAATTTCAAAATTAGACTAAAAAATTAATACATTCACAATGACTAATTGCATTTTTTTTCTGTGTGTTGTTTTCGAGAATTCGATGATTAATTTTTGTTTTGTTTATAAGAAACTGTGATTTCTAAAAAAAATCAAAATTTGACTAAAAATGGATACATTCACAATGACTAATAGCATTTTTTTTCTGTGTGTTGTTTTTAGGAAATCCAATGGATTTGATGAATGGAAGCATGCCTGCAAATCAAACGTCTCCATCGTCGGTGGAGAGTTCGACGACGCGGGTTTCCCTTTATCCATTAAACGCAACATTACCGCCGGAACAGTACAGATTCATCCCAGGATCCACTCCGACGTTCGTGAATAAAACGGTGACCAACGTCAAGGAGCGATCTTTCAACGGCACCGGGTATTACATTGAAGAGGAGGGCGAATCCGGTGAGCAAATATAAATCTCGATTTGTTTAAATAACACTTTATTCGGGGACGAAAACTATTTGAATTAAATGGAGAGAATGGGAAAGCCGTGTTTTTCCTTCCTTGAAGACCATAAATCCTACTCTGCCCACGTTCTCACTGTTATTGTTTCGTCTTTTAGTTTTTTTTTTTCTTTCTTATTTTGCTTTTCCCCATACTATTTTCCGCAGTTGGCCTCAGTTTCTTTTGGCACAAAGGCAACGCTGAGGAAGTAAATAGTTTTTAGTTTCTCCTATTACATCCGCTTTTCTTTTGCTTCTCGCGTGACGTCTCTAATATTTTCTCTTTTATCCTGCAGGATTCAACGATATACAGACCTTGTTCCTGGCATGCTTCGCCACGCTGATTCCTCTAGTCATCATTTTAGTGACGGGATTCGTAATTAGGTAAGCTCTTTCACATCGCCGAATCTAATTTATGGTGGATGCGTCGGGCACATCTCAAATTCAATTTTTCTTCTTTACTTTATAAAAATCAACTAAAATTACAATAAAAGTTAAAAAAAACCTAAATTTTATAACATTTTCATTCAAATTAATGGAACTATCTTATGTAAGTTGTATATTTTGTTCGTCTTTGTACAGGATCAAATAAATTCAACTACAATTACAATAAAAGTTAACAAAACAAATTTTGATTAAAATTAACAATAAAAGTTGACAAGAAATCTAAATTTGCTAACATTTTAATTGAAATTAATGGAACTATCTTATGTAAGCTGTCTTTGTGCAGGGTTCTTTGGCGTCGGTATAAGAGGCGAACCACGGAATGTATGGACTACGATGGAGTCATACACAGAGAAAGTAGCTTCGGGCCGCCAGAAAGGCCTTTGCATTCGCATCTACTTAATGGAGATAAAGTAAGTAACTTTGTGCAACCATTAATTATAATTTTAGCTGCAAGCCGGACGCGTTTTATTTTTTTCTTCACTTATTTCAATACACGTGATATTTGCGAACGTACTTGTGAAGTGCTGGTTGCATATATTAAAGTCCGCGCTCGAAAGAAAAAATATTTACACTCCTTTTATATATTTATGAAAGAAATTAATGTAATGATTACTCTTTACGTAATACTTATTTTACGCACGTAATCATTGATTACCTCATACTTAATTATAATATATTTTAATTAAAGCAAGAGAGTTATGATTTTAGACTAAATATTAATATTAACAATAATTATTTACAGATTTGTTTTTTATTAAAAGTTTAGTTATACTTGATAGTTAAAAATTAAGTGTATGTGAATTCGAGAATTTATTTGCGTGTAGAAATCTGAAATGAATGTCTATAACTCAGAAACAATGTAGAGAGTCTACGGCGTATTCATTATGAGAGCTTGCAGAGGATGCGAGATTTATTAGCGGTTCCTAATGGGAATGGCGTTGGAAATACGTCTTGAGGATGTTCAGAGTAATGAAATCAAAATTAGTATTCCTCTTTCCCCTATGGATATGGATGGAATAATAAAACTGGCCGAGTAGTGTAGGTAAATTTGCATAGTTATGGATTTGTTTGCCCATTACTTGCCGCTTGTCTCTCTCACTATGTCTGTCTGTGTGTGTGTGAAGACATTACGAGTTTGCAGATTATCAGTTGGCCGGAGGGCGTTGAAATTCAATGACCTGGATTTAGTGCGTTCCGAATGTACAGGATCCATTCGAAAGGACTGAAAATGCCATCGATTAACTCTCATAATACTTCCATCGTTGCTCTATTGTTCCACTCTTTGAACATTCGATATACACACCAATGAAAAAAAACACTACATTCTTTATGTTCCATTCATGTATTTGTTGTTCATTTTTCATTTTCAAATAACAACAATTTTCTGATGTAAAATTTAATGAAAATTACTTAATCAACATAACTTTTATTTTACTCAGTTTTCAGTGTTTTCAGAAAGCTTCATCTCTGTTCTAAATCAAGTTCAAATATGTTATTACAACTACAAATATGAACTTTACGTAACAGCTTTAAGTAACACATAAAATGCAAGAATTTGCAAAAGAAGCTATGAACATACTTGACAAGTACCAAGTAGCAAATTTATAAAATATAATTATATAATTTACGTAACTTTTTTTAAATTGTATTGATATTGATTTGTTATTCTCTTTCAAAAATCACTAATTTTTATATTTAAATTTAAAAAAAAAATACATAATCACAATTCATTGAATTTAAAAACTACTTTCATTTTACTCATATTTCTGAAATTTCAGAAAACTCTATTCTAAATCAAGTTCAATTATGTTAGTGCAACTGGAAATAGAAAGTTAAGCTTAAAAATTACTTAGAGCTTTAAGTAACACATAAAATGCAAGCTAAATAAGCTATGATCTTACTTGACATGTAAGTAGCAAATATAATTTACGTAACTTTCTATTGATATATTTGTTGTTCTTTTTCAAATATTACTAATTTTTATATTTAAACATTATTCAAAATTACATAATCACAATTATTACTTGACAAGCAGCAAATTTATAATATATTAAACTAAATTAAATTCTTGAAATAAATAAAAATACTTGTATAAATTATGTAATCTATACAGTAAATATACAAATAGAAAGTAGGCATTTTTTTTAAATGTTTATATTAACAATATTCAGTTAATTAATAATAAAAAATAATTGAAAAATCATTTTAATTTGGATTGAACATGTCGTGATTTCGGACGGACATTGTATTAAATAACCAATATGATTTGACACGTGTATCAAATTGGATTACAATATTAACACAATGCTCAAACGTGTTTTTTTTGCTAGTAACAATGTAATCTCTCTGTTTCGTAAATAATAAATTTAAAAAAATATATAGTGCAGCAATTTATTATACAATAATTTAAAAAAAAAATCATGAGATGAATAATTTTAAAGCAATTTCGATAATAGATATTGATATAAAAATTTTAGGAAATGTTAATTTTTTAATAAACTATTGTTTTACTTAGCAAGTATCAATTAGTTTGTAGCAGTTAAATTTATAAATAATTATAGGATACTTTAACTCTTTGACATACGAATAAAATATAAGTTACGAAAGAAAAAAATACGTTGATTTTGTACAGTTACTTTAGTTAATAATAATTGTTTTGTTAGTAAACCGCATATCTGTTTGTATCTATTACTATCATTCCGAAAAGTCTTTATTCAGTACTTGTAGGAGAGCTTAAAGAATTATTTAATTTAACTCTATTTTTTTTGAGTTGATTCCATTATTTGAATTAAATGTCTTTATATTATTAATATCCAATTCAATTTTTCTGATGAATTTGTTTTATCACTTGTTGATAAAGGTTTTACTCATTCACGAACAATTTTTTCATATAACTTCAGAACTTTCGCTTGAACCACTTAGTACACTTTCGTCAGAATTATTTATTTCTATACAATTTTACAGACTGAAAACTTTCGACGTCTGGGGACGCGTCATTGAATGTCAAAGAGGTTGATTGAATTTTTGATATTTTATGTACAATTACAAAATTTCGTTTATTATGTAAATTGTATGGAGAATTGTTGTAATATCATTACATTTAACAGTGTGAAAGTTTTGCACATTGCGAATGTGTTTATGCATTGGAATTGAATGTAGTTATTTGGAAACTCGATTTTATTGTTGCTGCAAAAGGTGTCTTCGGAGCAACGATGCAATCACGTAATTCTCGCCCGAAGGGCGCCCAATAATGACACACATCGAAGTTTGCACGTAAGAACGTGATCTCAATTTGGAAACAGTTCCTCGCATTCCACGCCGAATCCCAAAATCCCTGCACGACAACGACAACGGTCCGATAATGATTGACGAGAAAATGTACGAATCGATTGAAAAATTTCAATAACGCCCGGACCCTTCCACATCTCGTTACATTTTTACGTTGTTATATCCTCCTTCTTTTTTTTTCTTCTTTACTCTTCTTCTTGTTCTGCTTCCTTTCGAGGAGCCATCAATCACCTGACAACAGGCGCCGCCAGCTAAAAGGATAATTGAGGAAAGGGAAATTTCCTGCCTAATTAAGGCAGTGCTGTTGCGCAATGAATATTTACACGGTACACGGCGATGATGCCAAATTATTTTTCTTCTTCTGCTGTTGCTGCTGCTGCTGCTTCTGCTTCTTCGACATAAGAAACTCGTTGTTCAGGGGAGTCAACAAACCCGCAGAAATTGGCTCTCCAGTTTTCTTGGTTTTCTTCTTTTTTGGCGGTGCGGTTTTTTTTGCGCTGCAACCGCCCCGAGATACTCGTTACTCACTAGCGGGAATCGTTTTAATTATACCAAATACTTATCAACAGTTGGTCCCAACATGAACATGAATGATTTGCATTGATGGGGGCCGCCGCGCCGCTGACGTGAGCCGGGACTAATTCGATGTTCTCCGCAATTTCGATTCATCTTCTTCCATTTGCCCTGTCAGCTCATGAAATACCAATTCTAATACATCGATCAAAATTGGCCTCGGTGCTTTCATATTTCATACCACTTAAAACGACAACTTTATCATGCTCGAACGTAAAATGTATCATTGAAATCAAACTCAGAAAAATATCAATATTTTTTGCTTCAAACCATGATAGATTATATAATATTTTTTTAATTTCCTTTACTTTTTATCTCTATAATAATTAATTAATTAATTGTCAAATATTTCATCTTTGTTTATTAGAATTATCAAGTTTAATTTAATTTTCAAATATTCTTTATAAAATAGAATTTAATTAATTAATATTACCAGCATTTATTTAATTACTCGTTTACTTTGAAGATTTCAAAAGGATTTTATCAATTAAAAAATAAACTTCATACAGAATACACAAAAGTCGATAATAATACTTTGCTCGAGGACACTTTTCTCGAGTATCCTTGATTCAATTACTTTTGAGAGCAATTTTTTCGAATTACACATTTCTTTTTTGTATCTATTTTTAAAGGAATTTAATATACTCACAGATATACAAACAAAATTAAAGAATTGCAATATTTCATATCACATATCTAAGTAAATTATTGAGAAAGAAAAATCAGAAATCTGAATAATGTTTTTATAATTGTTTTGTATGAAATGTAATAAATTTAAGTTTACAAACTAACTAAATCACGTTATTAGTATTTAGTATTAGAAAACATTATTTATTCTTAGATTATTAATTATAGTAATATTTGTATAAAACAGTAGTTGTACATGTCTTCTGTAAATTAATTGTAAAGAAAACCTGTCTGAATTTCCTCTTTGCATAAATTTTTTTTAAAGACTTCAATATAATTTAAACAATAAAGTAAAATTATTTCATCCAAGTAAATTATTGAAAATGAATAAATGAAAGCTTTCTAATATGAAATATTAATAACGTGATTTAATTGATAATAGTTTGTAAACTTAAATTTAGAAAATTTCGTACAGAAATAATATAAAAACATTTCTAAGTTTTATTATCTAAATTTATTATTTTTTAAATAATTTACTATGATGTAATGTGTGAAATATTGCAATTCTTTAATTATAATAATAATGTTTATTTGTTAAAAAAAACTTATGTTGTTACAGTAGTTTTCTGTTGAATTGATCAATGAACATCGGTTGTTGAAAGTTAGAAAGCTCTGTGTGTGTGCATGTGTGAAAGGAAAGGAAACCAGTCTGAAGTTAAAATAATAATAATAATGTATGAAATATTATTGCGGATGCACGTAAAAATAAATAAACAAAGAGACTAGAGGTTCTCTGCCATTTGCAGCGCCCGGATTTTATTTCGTTTTTGCATTTTCGCCGGGCAAAAACCCGTCGGTGCGTAAAGTTGTCGAAAAATATAATGAGCTTAAGTATGAGCACGATGGTCGTTGCCCCCCTTCTCGGTCTTGATGAACTCTCTCGCATTATCCCTTATTACACCTTATAGCCCAAAAGGAAATACTTTTCGTATACCATGTATTATGCCCAATTAAATAGCCAGCAGCGGAGATGCAATTTGGGCATACCAAAAACCCACCACCCAATGTAGAGATGAAGAAGAAGAAGATGGTCGTAACGAAGATGAAGCGAAGAAGGAGAGAAAGAGAGAGAGAGAGTATAGACGAAACCGGAGGAACGGCGTAATGTGCAATAAAATAATAACGCAAGGATCGAACTTAATTGGATATTCGCAAATGGAAAGACACAAAAACGATTTTGATATTGTCTGTGCGTGCGTATGTTTGTTTGTATATTTATATATTTGTGTGCGTGTGTGTGTATACGCCAGCAGTAATAATAATGAAAGAAAAGGCCGTTTCCTGTCCGTCAAGGATTTCTGTTGAAATTTGAACTTTCAAAGCTACTGCCATGGCGTATATATAAAGTATGTCAAATATTAATTACTTTGGTTTTAAGTTACTGTTACTAAGTCGATCATGAAGGTCGCGCTGTTGCAGCCACCAGATAAAGACATTTTTATGCTAATTACGGCTGCAAAAAGAAAGAATAAAAAAACGTCGAGAAAACCATGTCACTTTAAGGCGAACAACATATAAACAATTAGCATTACCCCAACGAAGATATTTTCTTTTGTTTACTTTTCCCATTCTACCAATTCCTGCAATTGGTTGCCTAGCTCAAACCTCGCAAATTCCTCTATATTTAAGCGCCATATTCTTCTTTTTTTCGAGGATCGTCTTACCGTTTCGCTTCTTCGGTTACCACTTAGACAATTTTAACATCCTTCCATATTTTTATCCTCCTCCATTTCATTTTTTTTTTTGTATGCATTCGCGTACGTTCTACGTACATTCGTGTGTATAACTGTTTCGCACTTTTCCATACATTAATTATTTTCTCGTGCAGATGTTTTGTTTATTATAATCACATTTAAAGCCGCAGATGAGGAACGGCTCTCCGGAACATCTGCTTTTCGTGAGCCCCGAAAGGCTTCGAGATATCATCAAGGAAAATCAGATGCAAACCGTTCCAATTCTCCTTATTATTATTATTATTAAATTTTATATATTTTTTTATTAAACGCAATTTGTCAAGTCTCTTTTTCCACAAATTCCGATTTAATTAGTCCCTTCTTTTTGTGAATTCCTTCGAATTCGATTTTAATTAAGACTGTTCATCGTATAAATATTTGAAGAATTTCCCTTTTCTGTCTCTCTCTCTATATAAATATAAATTTTAATTTAATTTTTGAATTACTTATTTGCGCTTCGTCTCTCGCTGTCTTCGTTATTGCGATTTCAATAATAACCAATTAATCGGATTATTATACGCAAACAAAAATGACCCCTGGAAATTGCCGAGTTTTTTTCTCCTTCTCTCCTTCTTTTAAACAAAAAAAACTTGTTCAATTTACACGAGGTTAAGGCTAAACATGATCAGGATTGAGACGGTATTTATTTAATAATAAAAAAATGCTTTATCTCACCTTAATATAGTGAAATACGAGTGTTTTTCATCATTTTATATAACCTTTTAATATTCCTTGTTTATTTAAATTCATATAGAATTATATCGAAACAAAATTATGAACAGATTATAATTTAGCTACAATTTGGTTAATTTATATTACATTAGATTAGTGATTCTATAAAGCATCTGTGCATTAATGTTTCAATCAATTTTTCTATTTAAAAATATTATAGTAATTATTTTTTTCCTCTTAAATCTACTGAAATATCTTTTATCTATATTTTTTTTTTTGAAAATCCATGTACAAATTTGTCGTATTGAAATATACATATAAAGAATTTTTCGTTTGCAAAAATATACTATAAATATTGACTTTTTCTTAGAATGTTTACTGGTATAGTATATTATAAGTATATTTTTAAATTATATAATATTACGTTTGATTATGGATATACTAGATTCGATAAAGCTTCTAAAAATTAATGTTTCATTCCTTTTTTCTATACAAAAATATCATGAGGTTTATGAAATGTTTGTTAAAAACGATTTATTTCCTATTAAATCATTGAGAAAACTACTACTAACATTTAGATGTACTGAAATATTAATGAAATATCCTTCATATATAAATTATATTTGAAAATCTATGTACTAATTGGTGATATTGAAAAAGAAATATGAATAATTGTTCATTTGCAAAAATATACTATAAATATTTACTTTTTCTTAGAATTTTTACTGGTATAGTATATTATAAGTATATTTTTAAATTATATAATATTACGTTTGATTATGGATATACTAGATTCGATAAAGCTTCTAAGAATTTTATGTTTCAATCCTTTTTTGTATACAAAAATATCATGAGGTTTATGAAATGTTTGTTAAAAACGATTTATTGCCTCTTAAATCATTGAGAAAACTACTACTAACATTTAGATGTACTGAAATATTAAAGAAATATCCTTCATCTATGATTTTATTGAAAATCTATGTACTATTTTGTGATATTGAAAAAGAAATATGAAGAATTTTTCGTTTGCAAAAATACTATACTATAAATATTTACTTTGTCTTAGAATATTTACTGGTTTATTGGTTATATTCATAAAATTTATTAAATTACGTTAAATTATGGATATACTGGATTCTATAAAGCTTCTAAGAATTAATGTTTCAATGTTTGTTAAAAATGATTTATTTGCTCTTACCAAATTACTCTGTTGGTAAATTATTGACAAAACTCTATATATCCACCATCTATGACACTTTTTTGAATATCTATGTACAATTTTGTGATGTTGAAAAAGATATATTTCTTTTATGTCGTAATAATTTTGTTCAGAATCTGTTCATCAATGTGAACATCGAGTAAATCGCGGTTGACATCGATAGTTAACATTATGATAATTTTTAACATTAATAATTACTTAAATATATAGACTAAATCAGCCTGTTTGTGGTTTCCCTGTTGTCGAGTAGACCAAGAGCCAGAACATTATTATGTGACTCCAGTCTATCTTGGTATCTACTACTAAATGTTGGTATTGTGTCCTCGACCGTATCTATATGAAGATCTTCGTATATTTGTTTATTCTTGACGAACCCTTATAATATTTCTTAGGTATTTTGATTGAAAAAGATATGTAGATTTTTTTAGTTTGTAAAAGTATACTATAAATATTTTTTTAGAATTTTTACTAGTTTATTGGGTATATTCATTGAAATTATGATTATCTATGATTGTTTATATGTAAAGTTCTTTTATTTAAGTATTATTAATGTATAGTTTTTATTAGACAATTTCTTTTTTATATAATTGTATCCATTCGAAAGTGCATAAATTTATTGATACAACTATCATCTGTAGAACTTCTATGAAAGTGTATATAAAAAGTTATGATAATTAGAAAGAAGTATGCAGAAATTTAGAATGAGTTCTAGGTATGGGATGCATCGAGCCATCCCTGTATACCGTTTTCGAGTAAATTGCATTCCTCGTTGCATTTGGCAATACACACACACACACACATACGCCGAAATGAAGGTCTTTGGCCGGCCATTCACTCCCGAAAACAAAACGCAAAGGGGACAAAAAGAAATTAGCAGAAAGGAAGGAGAACGCGAGAGGAAGAGAGAGACCCCAGAGGCCCGGCGATGGTTGTTCGCGTTCCTCGTCCATCGCAAAGATCCGTTACGTAAGGGACGTAAAGGACGGACGGACGGAGGTTGTGGATGGGATTTCGGCTCGGTCGTGTTCTCTTCCTTACGCTCTCTCGTCCGTTCTCGCTCTTTCACTTCTCTCCGCTGTTTTTCTTTTCTTTTCTTTCTTTCATTATTTTCGGTTTGGGCTATCCACAGAGGAAGAATAAGAAGAAGGGAAGAAGAGAAGCGGACTGGGCCGTGCCCGCTCAACTGCATAGCGGAAACATGGTCCAACGAGAACACCTCTCTTCTCTTTGGCAGCAGAAGAACAAGAAGGAAGAGAGGACGAACGAAATAAAATAAAATAAAAAACGAAGAAGAGGAACGTCGTCCGAAGAGCAGAAACTGAAATAACAGAAGAGGAGGACGTACAAACATGAAGAGTGTGCGAGAGAGAATACAGAAAAACGCATTTGTTTTGGCCATTACTTATTTCGACCTCCTCCGCTACTCTTTCTTTTTCTTCTTCTGCTCGGCTCGTTTTTCCTGCCGGGGCCGAAGTGATTTTTAAAACACAATCAGCGCCCGAATGTCCCCATCTCAGCTGAATCGAATTCTCCGTTCGAATTTGCCCGATTAGATATTCAAAATTTTAAAAGCATTGCTAAATACTTTTTACATGCATCTTTCTCTTGCATAAATTCTTACAAAATTGATTGAACATACCAAAAAATATGAATAGTTTAATAGTTGTATCATAGTTATTTCATTGAAAGTATAGCAGATCTTCAAAAATTTTGATCAAAATTTTGATAATTGCAGCTATCAAAGATCATCAAACTGTTAGACTTAATGTTGCAAAATGAATACAGCTATTCCTTAGTTATTTCATGAAAAGTCTTGAAAACAGTTGAAGATTTTGCTTAGATATTTCATTGAAGCTATGGAATATTCTCAAACGATTCAAACAAATTAGACATATTTATTTCATTAAAATTCAGAAAGATTTTCAAAACCGTTGAACTAAATTGAAAAATGAATATGATTTTTATCCCATGAAAAGTTTTAAAGCCGTTGGACTAAATGTTGAAAAATGTTGCTTACTTAGTTATACCATTAAAAATATGAAAGATCTTGAAAATATTGCTTTTATCAATAAGATAAAAGCAATATTTTCAAGATATATCAATAAGATTTTGTTTATTAGTCTTAATATATTATCTAGATTACTACATATTTCAAAATAAAGTTTAAGCATGCAAATTAATGCTTTGATCACAATTTTGAAACAAATAATTGGATTTTACTTATTTATTTTATCGAAACTATGGAAAATTATCAAACATTGAAACATGAATACAGATTTTCTATAGTTATTTTATGAAAAGTTTGTTGAACATTTGGCTTAGATATTTCATTGAAGCTATGAAATATTCACAAACTGTTCCACAAAACTACTAAATTAGTCTTTACATTATCTAGATTACTACATATAACAAAATCAAGCTTAAGCAAAATAAAAGCTAATACTATAGTAAATAAAATAGTCTCATTTTTGTTATAGAAATTATTCGTTTTTCATATATATTAGCATATTTTTATGTACATACATATTTATTTGCGTATCTATATAAGCATACTTATTTTATACCTTAAATATATAAAATTGGATGTCCATTAAAACATGTTCATTATACAATTACGTGAATGAAACTGTAACGTATTTTCAATACGTTTTTGGAAACATTAATATTCTACCTTCATAAAGCCATTTATAACGTTAATTGCTTCTTTAAAAAATATACATTTTTATATTTAAAACAAAAAAATAAACCTTGGAAGTTTTGCGATTTTGCATAATTACGGGATTGTCGTACATGGGATTGTCGTCCGGTGTCCAATTTGTAGATTTAAATACACGATAAACGCTTCCCTTCGTGGTAAAACTCAATATATTTTCTCGTTATTCACAACAAATGCAGAAATACAATATTTAATTACTAAAGTAGAGCATAATTTATTGTATACCATAAATTTTTCCTTGATAATTACAGATTGTTTATTAAATATGAATATTAATATTAATAATAAAAGGAATACAGGAATACCTCGAATAATGCGGGTTTCGACTAAATCTTACATTGTTTGAAACCTAATCGAGGAAAATATATTTTTGTGTACTAATTTTTTACAATTTATTTTGTTCATTTGCTTTGAAAATTTCAAACCGTACTATAGTTAATCCGCACTGATCGAAGACGTTTCTATTTATTATAAATAATAATTCTATCACTAAGCTTTGTATATATGTTTAAGCATTTATTATATAGATTTTGCTTCATTTTTCATTAAAGCTATGGAAGATCTACAAACTGTTTGACTTAATGTTGAAAAAATAATATAGGTTTTCTCTTAGTTATTTTTATGAAAAGTCTTGAAAACCTCAAATGTTGAAGATCTTGTTTAGATATTTCTTTGAAGCTATGGAAGATTCTCGAACTTAGACTTAGTTGTTTCATTAAAACTAAAAAAATGTTTTCTAAATATTAATATTATTTGAAGACTAAATGTTGAAAAATGAATATGATTTTGGCTCCATTATTTCGTTAAAAGTATTGAAAAGTCTTTAAAAATTGGACTAAATTCATCAAAGTCATGTTGAAAAGTAAATATCATTTTCGCTTACTTTTACAGAAAGTATGAAAGATCTAGAAAACTTTTTTTTAGAATTTATTTTGCTCATTTACTATGCTTTGAAAATTTCAAACCGTACTATAGTGAATCCGCACTGATCGAAGCCATTTCTATTTATTTAATATAGATTATAAAGAATAATTCTATCACTAATCACTATATATATATATATGTTTAAGCATTTATTGCATAATAAATTATGTTTATTGTTATTAATCTAATAAATTTAAGAAATTGCATTTACGTGTGAAAACATGTCGTAACAATTATCTAGTTATCATAATGTTTAGAATATGACTTAAACAAATAAAATCTAAGCTAATATACATTTTACAGCTCGTAAACTATGATTTTGAGCGTAATTAAATTGTAGATATTCAAGCGTGCAAACTAAATTTGACGTTGACGGAATCATTGGAAACTCGATATATAAATTGCACTAGGCCATTCAATTGCTGTTCTCTTATAATCTAAACCTTTGTGCACGTCGAGTTAATTAGTTGGCGATTTACAATTAATGGAATTACTGCCTCCACGGCTTCGCAATTACACATTTCCAATATACGTTATATTCTTGTTTGATTTCAATATACCTCATGTTCCGTCCATTGCGTAAATTCACCTATTTACCAAAGCTGCTGATTAGTTTCGTTTAAATTTAACGTGCGCTTCAGAATCAATTGAATTGATTGTATTGAAGTTCAACTGGAGCTGCTATAAATGATTTTCACTTTGTTAATTAGAAAATGTCGATTTGTGTTTTGGAAAAGTTTCAAATTTTTGATTGTAGAATATGGACAAAAAAATAATGTATTGAAAAATTTAATAGTTTTGGATAAAAGGTTGAAATAATTTGAATACTAAATATTGTTTATTTATAAAATGTCGATTTAATTTTAGAAAAAGTTTAGATCATTGAAGATGAAGAAAAAATTACAACTCATCAAAAAATTGAATAGTTTGAGAGAAACTATTTTGACAAGAAGGATATTTCAGTTATTATGTCAAGTCATGTTAATGATTTTCCTATGGTGATTTGAAAGATGTCACTTTTAGCCTCCTTCAGGTGGTTATTTTGTTTGCAACTGTCAGTTCAGGGTTAACTATAACAAGAGTGCGAAAACGAACATTTTCAAGATACTTTTTTATGTCGTGTAATTTTATTCACAATAAGTTCATCTATGAGAACATTGAATATATTTAAGATCTGCGATTCCACTATTTTCTTTCACTGTGAATCCGTTACTATCTTTAACATTGTCATTGCCTGAAGGTCCATATGCTGAACCTCATTCATTTGACTGTCTATCTGTGATGAACGATGGCCCTATTGATGTAAGCACCGACACGGCTCACAAAGGGCCTGGCTTAACCAGGATTTGAACTTGCGCACACTAGCTCATTGGTAGGGTGACTTAACCATTCGACTATTAGTCGCCCTCTTTTTATTCAAATATTTTCGTTTTTTCCATAAAGCAAAAAAAAGCTGCTGAAGCTGACAAAGAGATATGTACAGTTTATGATATTGATTATTTAACAGAAAGCACGTATCAAAATTGGTTTAAAATAATTTGGAGACTTTTCATTCAAAGATGATCAATATTCTGATCTATCTACTGAAGTTTATGATGATCAAATCAAAGTCATAATTGAATTGGATCGTAATATAACTGTGTAAGAGAGTGCAGAGAGGTTAAATATATAACACACAACTGAAAATCACTCAAATATCTTGGAATTTCGCAATATACGCAAGAATTGTCAAAGATTCACTTAATATTTGCAATGTCCATCTCAAACGTAATTGAATCATCACTTTCTTTAAACGAATCATCAATGGCGATGAAAAATAGATTGTCTATAATAACATCAATCGAAAACAGTCATGATCCAAACTTGATGAAACCACATCGAAAACTGAGTTGCATCAAAAAGATCAAATGTGGTGGAATTTGCAAGGTGTTGTGTATTTTGAGATGTTTCTTCAGATGTTTACTTTTAGCAACTAATGAAACTGGAGGAAAAGTGGCCAGAATTGGCATTCCATCAAAACAATGCAAATCCTCACCGTGAAAAATTATTGGAGCTTCATTGGGAATTATTTCGAAATTTAGAAAATTTAACTAATTATAATGAGCTTAAATCGCATTTTCTTCAGTTTTTTGCTAATAAAGATGAGAAATTCTATGAGCGCAGAATCA
This sequence comes from Nicrophorus vespilloides, assembly GCF_001412225.1. Lineage (NCBI taxonomy): Eukaryota > Metazoa > Arthropoda > Insecta > Coleoptera > Silphidae > Nicrophorus > Nicrophorus vespilloides. Next base: position 543,712 of record NW_017095778.1, read on the forward strand.
TGAAGTTGCCAGAAAGATAACAAAATGGAAAATTTATAATTGATTAAATTGTATTCTTTGTATACATTCACACTAACAAATCGAACCTACTTTCTTTCCGACCCAATAGTTTTATACAATTTTTATAAGAAATTGGTGATTTTAAATATAATTAGCTTTATAACTATTAATGGTTCAATAGTTATAAAGAAAAGTGATATTCTGTCATTTTATGTGAGAAATAATTCTTTTATTTAAAAATAACTCCTGATTAGTAATAAATTATTAATTAAGAACTTCAAAGCCAATCAATCAAAATTAATGTAATTAAAGTATTTCCTATATCTTTCTAAGTAAAATTGAAAAACAGTATTTCTTTTATATATTTATTAATTATTTTCCAAACACAAATTCTAGACTAAAAATTGAAACTTAATTATACACGGAAAATATATTTTTCTGTGCTTTCTTTAGTCACTATAAAAATATATAAAAAAGTTATTCTTAAATAAATGAAAAATTGTTATATCAAATTTATATAATTAGCTAAATTAAATTTACATAATATTAGGAAATAAATGCACTTTTTATTAATTATTTTTCACAATATTTGTCATATTTTGTTGTTATTAAAATACATTTAGTATTTTAAAGTTAATGTATTTTTTGAAGAACTATGATTCATCGTGTATGAATACAATTTTTTTTTAATATAATATAAGCAATATTATTAATAGCATTGGCAGTGATTCTGAAATGTAATATTAATATAATTTGTGATGAGCTGCTGATACAAATGTATGGTTGCAGCTTTAACGATTTCAATCTAGATTGGGCGAACGTAGACCAAACATTGTAGACCGTCTGCAAGAATACTGTATTATAAAGAGAACCTTCAATCAGTCATCAGACTTTCCAGACAAAAAAAATACTAACAAACAAAAAATATGAATGATTCTAACCGCAAACCAATAGAAAACGGAATAAATATTATTGTCCACGATGACGCGCGCTCTCTGTGGTGTGTATGTATGTGTATTTATTTATTTAATTTTTTTTTCGTAGTCGGATTTGTTTTAAATTGTTAGTAGTAGCCGTCCAAATGATATGGCCTTGGTGCATTTTGCCGACCTCAATTCGAAGCGTTGCACTTTTTCAATGTCTTTTGCGCGAATTTAACGTCCCCCACACACACAACACACGCAAGCAAACCGTAGTGGCTTCGTCTCACTCCTGACAATAGAAATGCAAATCCGACGTTCCTTCCAAATTGTTTTTCAAGTATGCTAATGATTTTCATACCCAAAAAGAAAACCTTCGTCGTCGGATATGATTCGGTTCTTTTTACGTTTTCGAATTTAATTTGTTTTCTCTCTCTCTCTCTTTATCTGACTTAAGACTCGATTATTTGCGGATCGAGAAAGTGGGTTAAGGGCTTTAAGGCTAATTAATTAAGTAATTGCGGATTGTAATTGATATTTTTAAATTGTAGTTTTGTTTATTTTCGTACGTTTTTGGGTTGTTAGTCATGTCGGATGGGCGAGTGAACATTAATGTAAATAATGTGGAGGAAATGAAAGAAGCTATGTACTTTATAGATATAATTTTGAAATGTTTGCCAACATAATGAAGAAATTTGGTAAACGAATTTTATTAAGAGATTGATTATTTTATAACTACTATCATGTTTCAAACTAATTCGAATAGAAATTTGATCCATATAGTAAATAATTAAATAATTTCGAATAACTTTGAACTGATTTATTTTGTATATAAAGTATACATCTAAAACTTTGATATTGAATTCTTGTTGATTATATAAATTTATATATTTTTGCTTTAGAAATTGTATTTAAAACTGCAAAAATTGCTAACTACACATAAATTTAGAAATCTGAATTAAAATCAATATGTGCGACATTTTCTAGGCTGTGATTATTTGTACAATTTTCCAAAAAGTTTTATTTTGTCTTAAATTAAATAATTTTGAAAACACTGACTGATTCGCTTCTTTTTACGTTTACAAATTATATTTTTCTCTCCCTTTTTCTCTGACTTAAGGCTCGATTATTTTTCGGATCGAGAAAGTGAGTTAATGGTTTTAAGGCTAATGAATTAAATAATTGCGGATTGTAATTGATATTTTGAAATTGTAGTTTTGTTGGTTCTCGTACGTTTTTAGGTTGTTAGTCTTGGCGGATGGGTGAATGTGCACATTAATATAAATAATGTGGAGGAAAAAAAAAGAAGTTATGTACTTTATAGATATCAGTTGGAAATTTTTGTCAAAATAAGGAAGAAATTTAGTAAACGAATTTCATTAAGATTTTGTACAACATATAAGTAATGATAGTTTTATATCTACTATCATGTTTCAAACTAATTCGAATAGAAATTTGATCCATATAGTAGAATAATTTTAAAATAACTAATAAATAATTAAAAAAACTTTAATATTGAATTTTTGTTTATTATATAAATTTATATATTTTTGCTTGTTCATATTTTCAAAAATATTTACAAATTTTAACACTGAGAAATTTTATTTAAAAGCTGCAAAAATTGATAACAACATATAAATTTTAAAAACTGAATTAAAATCAGCATGTGCGATATTTTCCAGGTTGTGACTATTTGTACAAATTTCCCAAAAAGAAGTTTTATTTTGTCTTAAATTAAATAATTTTGAAAATAATAACGTAAAACGAAGCGTTACGTTTACTCTCTTTTTCTCTGACTTAAGGCTTGATTATTTTTAGGATCGAGAAAGTGGGTTAAGGGTTTTAAGGCTAATTAATTAAATAATTGCGGATTGTAATTGATATTTTGAAATTGTAGTTTTGTTTGTTCTCGTACGTTTTTAGGTTGTTAGTCATGGCGGATGGGCGAATGTGCACATTAATATAAATAATGTGGAGGAAAAGAAAGAAGCTTGAGAAGATGCGAAGAAGAAGGAAAGGAGTTTTAGTTTGAATAAACACGAGGTCGATACACCAACTATAAATATTATTTTGTAAAGTCTACAAGAACATTTTTCGTGTGCATGTGCACACACAGACGGACGGAATCCGTCGAGGGGGGAAAAAAAATTATCAAATTCATATTTATTAGCAAAGCAAAGTCCATTCACATCGACTGCAACGAGAGCCGCATACGACGTGTACGAAAAATTAATATGGTCTACAAAAAAAAAAGCAGCGCACTTATACATAAGAATATTTTAGTGTGTATATATATATATATATATGCATGCTCATACAAATATGTGTGTGTGCAAGGCTGCGAGAGACAAGGGGGGGAGACAGTGCCGCGCCGAAAATATTTGGGCGTCCCCCCTTTCGGTTCCCCCCATATATTTTTTTTATTGTTTTTTTTTTTGTTGAACTGGGCAGAGTCTCTAATCGCATTTGACTTTCGCAAAGTCAACGGAATGTTGCGCTCGTACATCGACTGCACGGACTTGCACTTATCCCCATCCTTGTCTCTCCTACGCTGTTGAGGTTTGCGAGCGGACGGCGCGACTATAGACCGGTGGGTCTACCCCAAATTCTGCCGAATCCGCGGTGCATATCATACACGTTCACATATGCACACACTCGTACACGGACACAACGAACGCACTCACACCGATGCAGGCAGTGTGAATAAACTCTGCGAGACTTGTTTTCGAGCTGCTTAATGTGTTGCTATCTATGCAATAATAGTGACTAGACGAAAATACAAGCCCACTGGTTCTTTCATCAATTGCTCACCATCGAGCAGGACCGTAACCAGACTCATTTCCACTTCCAATTCACACAGCACACGCGACGCGTTTGCTGCTATATTTAAACGCGTTATTATTGAATCATCTCTCTCCTCTGAAAAACTTTCAGTTTTATTTTCATGATTTCATAACAATTTTTATAAACCTTCTTCCACACTATACAAGAGACATAATTATAGTTTATTAGCACCAATATATAACCAATAATAGTTCTTCATGTTGTAGACGCAATGGTATAATGATACCATCAAATAAATGAAGATAATGTATAAATAGAATTAAGTACAATTATAATTTTGATACATTTACACTATTTCTAAATCAATACAAATTTGTTTTAAAATATATACCAAAATAATGAAGTAATTAGAATATTTAATGCTTTTAAACTAATTTCAAGAAGGAATTCGACATAAATATACTAATTTCTTAACTACTTAATTACTTAACTTTATAGATATGAGTTTAAAAAGAATGCCAAAATAATGAAGAAATTTGGTAAACTTGAAAATTTCATTAGGATTCTGTACAATAACGATAATTTTAAATCTACTTTCAATTTATTATTTCATATGCTTCAAACTAATTCGAATTTGTTATAATAAATTTTTGATATTGAAATATTTTTGAGAAATATTTATAAATTTTAACAATGTTAAATTTAAATATGTTATTTTTTTATTAATACGAAGTTTTTCTTTTAACTGTTAACATTTACTTCACTAATTACAATTAGAAACTGTAAAAATTGTTAAAAAAATTAAATATGTACGAATTTTTTCCAGGCTGTAATTCTTTATACAATTTCTCAAAAAAAAGTTTTATTTTATCCTAAATTAAATAATTTTGAAGTCAACAACTGTAAAAGTTATATCATGTTTATATGTATATAAAGAAATTGCTTTTTTTTACGAGTTTTTTTATTATTTTTAAACTGTTTTCTTTTGGGAATCGTATGACCTTAGTTTATAAGTCTTTTGATGTATACATTTCTACAAATATCAAGTTGTTATTTGAATATTCTTTTAACTTAATCCATTTTTCTCAACTTGTACAAAAAAATGTATTTTCATATGGGTATAATATTTTTATTTTATTGAGAATTAAATGTTTTGAAAGTTTTACTCAATTTTCGAAACAATATTGATATTTCCATTAATCAATAATATTTGCTTCTATTCTTGATTGAAATGAAAACAGTAAAAATGAAAGCTGTAATTGTATTTAAAATTTGTTAAAATATTTTAGACATGTATCTATTAGACAGTAAAGTTACCGAAATGTAAAACAGACAGTATGCAAAGTAAATACGAAAATTCAAGGTTTCCAATGTACATTGGGTCAAGTAGGCCAATGTTATTTGAGGCGTCAAACATTGCTCATTTCGAATGCAACTTGTTGAATCGTGTACTACTACGGCCTAAGCGAATTGCTAATCCAATTATATCACATAATTGTATTAGAGATTATTCTCAAGACAACGCATAATTTCGACGCTCATTCAACAAGCTACTTTATAGTTTGCTAAGTACCAATTACTGTCATTATACGCATTAACACTTGTTGTTGTTGTTGTTTCATATGATAAAGCGTACACTGTATGTTAGTAAATATTACAATAATGGAGAACATTGAAATTTACTCAAGAAATTCTTTGGTAATTGGATTTTTATTTCGTTTCATTTAGTCTCTAGCCAATAAAGTAAAGACAATGCAAACGCGGTTGTATTTACCAGTATGTATACGAATGGCCTTCTGACAGCCTTGACCTTCATCCTCCTAGACTATTAACCGTGGTCAGTTTGCATTGAAATGAGATGGTGTGAAATTACTCGACATTTCCACTTGACGTCAATACTATAAATGCAACGATGCATTCAACAATTCTCAACCAATTTCTAACATCAACCGAAAACATGCATCTTTTCTCTCTCTCTCTCACACACACTCGACCCGTTTCTTTTTTTTGTGCACTTTGGCAATATCTCATCGAAATATTTCGTAACGTATTTTTTTTATTGTTTATCAACGGTGACGTTGGTATTACTTATCCCATAGTATTGTTTGTTTTCTCATATCACCTAAGTCATCAAAGACACAAACAAGTTCATTCGTTCCTAATAAATCTTTTGATTTAATAAGAATAAATAAATTAATGTTGTATTTTTTTGTTGCTTTATGAGGATTTTGATTTAGTCGATGTGTGTACAAAAAAAAATACGTTTCCAAGAATCGAAAAAAAAACGAATTGTGAAATTTGTCTTGTTTAGGGTCGCCATTAAATACAAATATTAGAATTACAAAGAAGCTCCCATGTCCACTGAAATGTGTGTTATTAAGGAAGTAGGAGGAAATGAACGTCTGCGCTGCTATTCTAAAACCCAATAATTAGCCTTGAAGGACTCGTATTATTTTCGATCCTATAAAATATGTTTCATTTAACTTTATTCCAACAATCATCCTTACATTGTTGTAAATCTTATTTGTGTATATATATATATATATTTAGTTTGCGATCAATAAAGGAAGTGCATTCTGTGTGTAATGCTTTTTTCCTTGGGTTTTATTATTCGTGTGTCATCGGCGAATGTTTACGCAATTCATATACAAACTACATGTCTAGACGTTTATTCTAAATATTTTATTCCAATGAAATCATACCGAAATGTCACAACTTTTTATTTTTAAAGTTAGATAAACAAGAGGTCATTGATTCGTTTTGTAAAAAAAAAAGAAGAAAATGATTGTTTCTTCTGTTTAATTTTATTTACTTTCGTTTTGTTTTGTTTATATTGCATTTCTATGGAAATGGTGTCGAAGTAATTTTGGTGTCGTGTTAAGGGTGGGAATGGAAGAAGGCAAGAGAAACAAAAAAAGAATGAAAACGAACAAAACAAAATAAAAAATGTTAAAAGCTGACCCAGTTAATATCAATTTGGCAGTCGAGCAAATTGCAGTTTGAAACATCATATTTAATGGTGAAACGAAACAATAAAGGATCCGAGCGAACAGAAAGGAAAGAAGAAGGAAAAAAAAGTGAAAGAGAAAGATGGAGAGAAAGGAATGAGATGTGATGAGAGGAGAAAAGGAATGGAGAAGCAAAGCGAGTCGAAGAAGGCTGCAGCAATACCGTTGTTCTCGTCTCCTATACGTTTACTTGACCTCAGTCGTCCTATATTTGGCCATTATCCTTAAAAACAAAGAGAAATTATATTCGACATATCCTCTGACCATCCGAGATCCCTTAATAATTACGCAACGCCCGATTCTCGGAAGGGGCAGGCGAATTCGAAGAAACCCTGGCCCGGTGCCCATTTCACGTAATATTTTTGTTTTTTTTTTGTTTGATCCTCCTTCTCGAATCCACCTCTTCGTGCTTCCTCTTCCTCCTCCATATTCTTCTTTATTATTATTTTTTTTTATTCTTGTTGCATTATTATTTCTCATTTTATTTTATTCAAATTGGGTCTTTTTCCGATGAAGCAGCAGCAGCAGCAGGTCATTTAGTCCTGTTTCCGAGGGTTCGTAACAAATGTTATCATTGAAATGCCATCACGCAAACCACATTTACATGCGCTTTTTCCCCACTGCGAATCTCTCTTTCTGTTATTTTTGTCTCCCGGCTCCGAATTATCTATATAAAAGGACGAGCAATTTGAATATTTATACATTTTTTTTTCTTTTTGGAGAATTACCGCATTATATAATTGTGTGTGTACCGTTATGTGCTTGTCGGGGAAAAAAAAAGAGGACACCGCAAGAGTGCCCCGGAAATATAGGACAATGTTCTGATGATGATGATGATGATGTGCAATTTTGAGTTACACTTGGAATTATGTAATTTCGTTTTCAGCTGGTCGAGTCTCACGTGTGCAATAGCGCCGAGGAAATCTGCGACGGGGCCATCACCAATGGCATCAAAGAAACCGGCAACAGTCATTCGACGACAAATGGAAGTATCATTACTATGACTCTGAAGAATAATCATCTAATTGTAGAGACAGAGGAGAGAAACGTATGAAAGTCAGACTTTAATTTATGTGTTTCACACTCACTTCCAAATGAAAAACCACCTAACTGTATACCCTACTTGTTCGCTTTAAAAAAACTTGCTTCTTCTATGTGTAACCTTCCGTAAAACTATAGTTTTTTTTAGTGCTGTTGCCTTGATTGTTTTTCGCATTTGTTGGGAATGGATTATTTTCGTAACGTGTCGCTCTTTGGTTTTAGGATATCGAGGAGGACAGCAGAGAGACGACTATGAAGTATTCGCCAGGTGCGAGGGATAGCGTGTTCGTGGTTGAAGTGCAGCAGGGTGTGAGGAGGAGTCCGAGCGGCGGAGCTTATGGGGCTGACGATATGAGAGGAGCTAACTATAATTACAGGCATCAGAAACACCAATGCGCGCTTGTGCACAACGAACCCGACACGTGAGGCTCTTTATTCTTGCACATAATTTGAAGTTTATTTTAATTTTGGTTTATCTAGGGACAGCGAGGAAGACCAACTTGGAGATAGTTACTATCAGGAGGATTCCGGAGATTCAGGAGAGGATTCGCCTGAAGTGCAGGAGATGGTGACGTGCAGGACCGGACTATCGCAGTCGAATCAGAGCTTGGCCAACCAAAGCTACAGCTATGGGAATCAGCAAGGATACGATAACGGCTTCTACGGTTATCCCACGTACAGTGGCTACATCAACGATGAACCGCCGCAGAAGCTGGAGGACAGCAGCAAACCGAAGATCACCTCCGCCGTCTACAAGAGTCCCAGGACTTCCGATCAGATGGACCCGTTGCTCTCGGATCTGTCCGTGAAACGGGTGGAGGATGTCGAGGAGCAAATTAGATCGGGCGACGCCACCGGAGATGATTGAGCCGTTCGCTCACGGTGACGAGAGCAAAACAAAAGGCATCCGATCCCATATAAATCTCGCTCGATTGTCCTTCGCCTCGTTCGTTTATTTTTTGCTTCTTCGTCTTTGGGGGCAGCTGCGAGGAATTCTTCGGTTTGTTGTACGCCGTTTTGGGCCGGAGCGGGAGGAGGCGTTGGCATCCCATGCAAATATTTGTAGGTATCAATTTAATTTCTGACGTTGTTTTATTTGGAAGGGTGTAAACTGCGCTCCTGCCTCATCTTACCTCACATTCTCCTCCTCTTCATCCGCCGCTGCAGCCGCCTCCTGCTGCTCGTTTTGTGGTTCTTAGTTTTTTGGGTAGGTGAGGAGGAGGAGAAGAAGAGGTGCAAGAAGAGTGCGAAACCTGTTCTGTCCTTTTATTACAGTTTAAAGACCCATGGGTCAAGTCAGGTTATTCCAACATGCGATCCGAGCGCACACACATACTACATATACTATATGGTTCCTCCCAAAAAATATTTTTATGAAAATTACGAGGAAGATCAGAGTAGTCTTCTTAGAAACGCAAACTCCAGTTTTCTTGGACTCTCCTCTTCTTACCATATATACACAAACACACACACACCAGGCTCACTTAAATAACAATTTCGCAATTGCATCATTAACAGTTTTCGCTCTCCGAAGGCTGGGAACAATTTTAATTGAAAGGTGTAGTTGTATAAATCAAACTAAAAGAAGGACGCGTGGAATACAAAATAATACATATAATAACCACTGCTGCGGAGCGTTTTTTTTTGGGGATGGCTTTATAATAATATTTTAAGGAAGAAGCGCAGCTGTTGATTTTTATTATTTTTGTAAATTGATCAGAATCGCTCGAGAAACATTCCCGACCAATTAATTAGCTCCACTTTATTATTATGTAAATAAAGGCCGTGGGACGAGGAGGGAATGAAAATACATAACTTTTGAAGAGTGTACGTATTCATATTTTTTTTTGCAACACTAATTAATTGGAAACGTTTTGTTCCTCATATTTGCAAACTCACACTGGATGTACATAAATTTATCCACCAATTAGATAAACATCGCTATGGTGCGGAGATCGTCATCTTGTTCATCAGCTTTTGGTGTCTTTAAAAGCGTTTCCAGAGAGCGAGTACGGAGCTGTATGATACTCATCTAAATGTGAGAGAGTCCTGTCTCTGCGCTGCACGTTTTGCTGCTGTTATAACTGACGTTTCGCGTGCATAAAAAACACATTATTTTAGGGTACAAATTGTGAATCAAATTCATTATATTTGCCATTTATTTTATACAAATATGCGAAGGATTTACGAATTCGCTTCAGGCTCTAATATATTTATTGAAACACAACAATTTATAATTAATTTATAGAAATTTTATATTAGTTATTTTATTAAGTTTAACTAAAAGGTACATAAAGCACATGAGAAAAAAAGAATGTTAATCATTGATATTTAATTACATTAATTACTATTTTAATTCATACATAGAAATATGATATTTAACTTCTTTATTAAGTTTATTAAATATATACAGTATAAGATAAATGTATTAAATATTTTAAAATTTTAGTAAAAGTTTACTAATTCCTATAAAAAAGTTACACTATTTTGTATTAATATATCATAAATTAGATTTTTTGTTCTATAATAAGTTTAAGATTTCAAACGTTGAATTATTACATTTAAATCAATATTTTTTCTTTCAGGATTCAATTAAAATTAACACAAACTACTGAACAATTTAAAAAACGATAATTGTCTATAGTTTTAATAATTCATTAGTGAAATTAAACAGATTTTTATTTCAATTTAAATATTGTAAATAATATTATTATTGTTAAATGTGAGAAATTAATGGTAATTGAGAAAAATTCTTCGTTTTGTATACAGTTTTTTTTTGTATTGGAAGATAAATGTTAAAAGAATGCAATGAGAGTGGGCTAGGCCATGCAGAACCTACATTCCGCTGCAGATAGACTCTTTTAGAATATGAAATTAAAGGAACAGCGAGAAATGCGTAGAAGAAGAAAAAATGCGATAGGCGAGATTCCAATGAAATAAACAACATTTGCATTCGAAGAACGTGCATGAAAATGGCTCGATTTTGCTCTAAACATTGAACACCACAATAATTTTGCATTCGAAATTCCATTTGATATTAGATCCAACAGCAATTCCCGTCACGTTCCTTTAAAGACGACTTTAAGTAAATATATTAGAGCCTGCGATACGTTTCTTATTTTCTATAAGTTTAGTAAGTGAAATAATTAATTATACGACCGTCCTTATTGTAAATTGTACATTGATTCAAAAAAAATAATATATTGAGATATATTGATTTCGTAGTTTGTCCAGATTTTGTAGAGCAGCGTTTCTCAACTGTTATATAACCGAAATTTGTTTTTACTAAAGCGTCGCGAAATGACAGCTGTCATCATGTGTCAAAAGCAATGAACTGGTGAACTAGTGTTTAGCAATTGGGTACAGCTACAAAGAAAAGTTGAGAAACGCTGTTGTAGAGGATAGTTAGTTGTGTGAAACACAAGTATAGGAAGAAGAGAATATAAATAACATAAATATATTAAAAAAGAAGTAATAAAATATAATACTAAAAGACAAAGATAAGTGTCGTGCATGTACAAAAAGTGATCTTATTTTAATGAACATAAAGAAATTGAAAAATTGTGATTGTATCTTTTATCAGTATTAATACTGCTACTATTATTATTATAATTTGTAAGCAAAAAGTAAAGGGAATTCTAACTGTTTTTCTTTATAGTGAGAATAGATATTTTTAAGGCGTTGTTTTGTTATGTAATTTGGAATTGTTTGTATTATATTGTTTGTAGTGAGACGAATCAAGGAAACTACAATTGTTCGAATCCGAACAGAAAGAATCCAAAAGTTCCTAAACAAAAACAAACAAACTTGTATTTCCAACAACGAAACGAATAGACGAGAATTCGGATTTGGAACGTTGAAGTTTCCTTTGGATCGTCGAAACGTTGTTGTTTGATTTAGATATTTTGGAGAGGAAAAAAATTGTGATCATTCGAGAAATGAATTAAAAGAAGACGAAGAAAGAAAAAAAAATATAAAATAATAATAATGCAAGTTATATATTTGAATGGGTTGTAATTGAAGTTTTACGTAAATTGTATATAGATGAAAGGAATAAGCGAGTTTTAGTGGAGATTATTATTAATTACACATTGTGCGGGTATAAAACATTAATTATACACTAAAATAAAACTAATACAAAGAAAAGAGAGAAAAAAAATACAAAGATGATATATATATATATATATTGTAAGTTATGAAACTATAAATGAATTATATTATATAATATTTTAAATAAAATTTAAAACTTGGAAAAGGGAATAAAAAAAATTATGAAATAAAATGAAAAGGAACCAAAAAAAAAATAAGAAATTTTAAATTTCGTTAACACTTTCAGTCTTGGTTTTTTTCCCTTTTGCTTCTTGTGATTGTTGCAAGAGGATGCAAAGGGGTAGATGCTAAAAAAAAGAAGAGGGATTATTAAATATAATAGCGAACTTTATCATAACTATCATCATAATAATACTATTACTATAAATGTGCTGTAATTTGTAATCGATGTGTGGTGGAGGAGTATTTCTTTCTTTTTTTTTGTTGATGCCGGGCTTAAAGTGTTAACAGTTCATTAGTTTTTACTGAATGCATGATGTAATAAGGAGATAAACAGAAAATACAAGAATATGGGAATAAGGAAATGAACAACGCAGATTTTAAGTCTTAGAAAATTGATTTGTGAGACTCACATACATTCGTTCATTCATAAGCGAATTAAATAAAAATGTGGTTTAAAAATGTCTTTGTTTCTTTTAATTTCTTAGTTTCAACAGAGAAAAAAAAATAGAAACTTTATCTGCAATTGCGGTGAGTATATATATATTATTAATAAATTGATCAATATAATAAACTTGTTTTTTTTTTAGAAATATTTTCATCAAATGACCAATCTGCAATGTGGATCAGAGTTTCTTAACCTTTTTGCTGCGTGACCCAACAAATTTGTTTGTAGATTTTGTAGTGGCATTCCGTCCAAATAGTTTAATAGATATTTTTTTTGCCGATTTGACGTAATGTGACAGCTGTCAAATTAACTAATTAGTTCAGAATCTAGATCAGCATTTCTCTACTTTTTTATCACGTTACCTAATATACTTGTTTGTAGTAGTATTACAACCCAGTAGTTTACTAGATACCGTTATTGACGATTTGACGTACGGTGATAGCTGTCATTTCAAGCCATTACAAATTTGAATAGGTTGAGAAACGCTGATCTATATAATAAATATAACTGCGAAGATCATCGATTCTAAGAAATGGTATACAAATTGTTTCTAATATTTAAAAAAAAAGTAATCTATATAATAAACTTGTTTTTTTCTTAGAAATATTTTCATCAACTGACCAATCTGCAATGTGGATCAGAGTTTCTTAACCTTTTTGTTGCGTGACCCAACAAATTTGTTTGTATATATTATAGTCGTATTCCGTCCAAATAGTTTATTTGATAATTTTTTGCCGATTTGACGTAAGGTGACAGCTGTCATTTTTTGTGACCCATTAAAAACATATCTAATTGATTAAGAATCTAGATCAATAGTTTATTAGATACCATTATTGACGATTTGGCATAAGGCGACAGCTGTCATTTAATGCCATTGAAAATAGGTTGAGGAACGCTGATCTAGATAATAAATATGACTACGAAATTGTTTCTATTTTTAGAAATATTTTTTTCAATTTTCTAATTTTCAATCTGGATCAGAGTTTCTTAACCTTTGCGTCACCCAACAAATTTGTTTAAAAATTTTGTATTCTGTCCTAATAGATAATTTTTGTTTGACGATATGACGTAAGATGACAGCTGTCATTTAATGACATTAAAAATTTAAATAGATATTAAATAAGACTAGTAAGGTCGTTTATTCTAAGAAGTGTTATACAAATTGGAGATTAACGCTTTATTTATATTAGAATGTAGGAGATTTTGTTTTGTTTATAGACCATACATTCTAGGTTTATTTTTAAGATAATTCCTCAGTGATATAATCAAATTTGTGTACGTGAATTTAGGTAATGCTGAATTCGAGAAGAGGAATAGAAACAGTAAAAAAAACATATTTGTAGAAAATTGTCTTTCAATCTTTCAGAAATTGTAGGCTAAATGAAATATTTTATCTTAAATTAAATTAAAGTTTCAATTTTAAAAAAATGTTTATGAAATATAAACCGAGAATGTTAGAAAGTTTATCATCTGCAGAACAATAATTTACTATTAGTTATTTTAGTTATATAATGTAAATAAATTTTGATATAATAAACATAGTAAATTAGATCAAAAACCTATTATCCCCATAATGATTGTATAAGATTTGAGTGTTGAAATTTAATAGTACAAACGTATGTGTAAAACTTTGTCCTAATATTTTCTTAATGATTATTCAAAATATCGAAGAAAATAAAATTATTGATTTCTATTCCAATTCCAACAAATATTTACTAAGATCGATGTCTTTACTCATTAATCGTTTTTTGCTCAATTTATGTCAAAATTGAACTTAATTTTATGATTTTTTTTAAGAAAATTACTTTTGCATTATAGTTAATAGGAAATATCCATTTTACAAATTAGAGCTTAAGAAATAGAAAAGGAATCTGCAGTATATAATTTATAATTTATTAAATTATTAAAATTTATAAACTAAGACATTGTATATACATATATAAATAATGTGGTTATTCAATCTTATATAAAACTTAAAAATGTAAAAAATGAAAAATAATTTTATTACAGTTTTTATTCAAATTATATGAACATTCTTGAAAGTACAAAATTATCTATTGTCTTAAATAGCTACAACATAAATCAATATAATAAATTTATTTTAAGAAGATCGTTATAGTAAATAATTGTTTTTCATATATTTCTCACCTGCTCAATTGAATTTTAAATAAACTTTAAGATTGCTTTTTATAATAAAATTTAAAATTAGATTTTGTAATTATTTGCTAATTGTATCATTATTTATCAAGCTCATAAAATACAAATTTGGAACTGATTTTATTATTTAGTAATATTGAATAATATTATAATGAGAAATGAACGTGTGTTTAATAATGAAACAATGTTTAACAATGATGTAAGAAAAAAATAAAACATATATTTTGCTTTGTATTAGTAGATTGTAATATGATTGAATATTTGAAATTGCGTTTAGATTGTAGATTTTGATACGAATGCGAATTGAATCGAAACAAAGGGCTGTTATATAATTGTGGTTTAAATTTGAATAGTCGTTGAAAAGTAAAAAAAAAAAGAAAGATTGGTATTTGCATGTAATCAGTTTTTGCGAAATTTGAATAAAATAATGGGTTTGCAATTCTTGTGTAAGTGGAGGTTGTTTGGAAAGGAGTACGCGAATGCAGTATGCGCGATGGTCTGCAGGAGGAGTAGCAGCAGCAGGTGAAAAGGCAATAAAATGTCCAATAAATACGCTCATTGTAAGCAAGTTATAATTTGGCAGAAGTGGGCAGGTTTCGCCTACATTTTACCACTGAGGCATGATCTTCTTAGTCGCTGCAGCAGCAGCAACAACAGCAATTGGTGAATGGAAGGAGAGAGAGACATATTCGAAAGTTGCCTATAAAAATGTGTCATGTGTGCAAGAATCAGAAATTATTTAAAGATCGGAGGGGTCTGCGCTAATAACAATAATAAACAGGCGAGATGAGAAATCGCCTTTTATTTATTTATTTATTTATTCCTCTCTCTCTGCGTTTTTCGACGACCGCGCCTCCTCCGTGCACGCATCCACATCCATCCATCCTTCCAACCATCTTCTTCTTCCTACCAGTCAGACACATACAGCAGCTTCAGTTTTTGAGAGCGACGAGAAAGTTTAGAGTAGACTAAATACAGAATTGGGAAAGAGGAGCAACAGAAAAGGAGTTAATGGAGAGGAGGGCCACAGCTGTGTATGTGTTTTTTTTGTAGTTGTTGCAAACTTTATGTGCGAGCCGCTCGCAATTTTTATCTCCCACCATGGATACAGCCGATGCCGAAGCCAAATTTCAATAGGATATTTTATGCATTGACCTACATGCAATTCACTTTGTCTTCGCGTTCTCACATGCATCCACCCAAACCACAACCACATGGGACCAGCAAACCAGATTTTACTCCCAAATGTGCGACTGTTTCATCATCATCATCACCATCATCAACAACATGCAATCCCACCTCCTCTTCCACATCCAGCTCACCCATTTTTTGCAATTCGCAACCAATAAATAACGTAATACATTTCGATTAATATTTATTGGTTGATGGCAATAAATTCCCCTCATCCAAAAAGCGGGCGGCGATTTATTATTCATTGTTAAATTGAATCTATTTCGGGTAATAATTTGCAATATTTCATAAATTAATGTGACGATTATTTATTCTTTTTTTTTCTCTCGCAACACTCGAATCCATCCGATCCAAAACCAAACCGAAACACAATCCCTCCCCCGTCCTGCGTTCGCGCATCCCCTTCGTACCGCTTAAACCCCTCGAAATGTAAATTCGGACCGTAAATCAAATGGAAACAAATAGAGATTTGCAGATAAAACAGGCAAACAAAGGACTCGGCCAGGATCAAGCGACAACGTGAAACAAAAAAAAAAACGTGGAGGATAATAAAAACACCGCCTACGCCTTCCGATTACAGTTATATTTTTTTTCTGTTCAAATCGATCCATTTTTTAACAGGAAAGTGTTTAATTCGAAACGACTCTTCATTATGCAAATTGCGTATAAATCAATCCGATTTGAATTTGGAAACACCCCATTTTTTTGTATTTAGTATTTTCCTTTAGTAAAAAAAACGTATAATTTAGTAACGTTTGCTTTACACATTAAACTTTTTAGAAATTCAGGTAAAATTTAAAAAAGTTTATGATGACTGTTTCTCTATCAAGTTTGAAAATGTCTTGGTTTTAGGAATGAAAGTTAATTTCATAACTTCTGAGCATAACTTTAATTATAACCAATAAAGTACAAACGAAACTGTAAACCTAACTTCATCTAATCCAACTTTTGTAAAACTTGTTACAAGTATATCAATTGTATACATTGTTTAATAAGAGAATAAATGTATTTATGTCAATTTCCTCTATTGAATCGTTTATTATATAATGATTTGTTTATTAAGATCATATTTTGATGAATTAGAGTCATTTTGGAAATTTCTAAAATCTGGTTTCAGAATTATGTTTACATAAACCTATGACACGCGTATAAGAGATGACACGGTGAGACATTTTAGGTCACACCAGAAATTATAATTTTAGAAAAACTATTGGAAATCCTCCAGTTAAGCTACATTTTTTTTCCGAATTTTAATACACCTATTCCAGAAGATTCGCCATAACTGACTTATTTGTATTTAAAGTTAAAATACTCCAGATTGGTATACAACTATCTGAGAAACGACGAATCACAACTTATTTGAACGGGCCACAAAAATAGTGAGTTTTGAACAGTAGATAAGATAGTAATAATGAAAAAATAGTTGCAGCTGCGAATCATATCGCCAAACGCGAAACGAGGGATTGGCAACACGTCACTTTTTTTCCTTACTATCAATTTTATTGGTTCTAACGTTTGTGTTGGCTCGCAAACCATTGGTGGCTCATCATTTTTTAAATCCAAATCTAAACCAATAGAAAATGAAAGCACTGAAGTGGGTTCAAAATGTATTGAGAGGAATATTTTAGAAGTAATTTTACTCGCGCTGTATATCGTAAAACCGTTACACGCGTGGCGTCTGAGAAACTCCGGTAAATATAACGTTAGTGATTAATTTCGTCACTACTATCGTTTGTTTTTTTATTATTTGTCTTTTTCTGATTCCATCGCCAATTTTACCTAAAATTTCTAAATCTGGTTCATTTTCTGATTCAAAAACTTGTTTTCTAGCTGAAAATTGTGTACAATTTCAATTAAAAGATATTTCGTCAATTAGTTTTAAATTTATTTATACACCTCATTCTTATTTTAGGATAATACAAAATGGTATTAATTACAACTTAGTTTATTTTTTTGACCCGAATATAATTATTTTGTATATTGTTATTGAATGCAATGAAAAAAAGTTCGTAAAATATGATATATACAAAACAGGCCTTATTTCTTGGCTTCCATGTAAATGGGACGGTTAAGTTTAGTCTACGCGTCTTATTTATTTTACTTTCATGGTCGTGAAAGCGTTTCAGTTCGGAATGAAGCTTAAGCTTAGAATCTTCTATAAAAAAAAGAATAGACAGCTTAAATATTTTTGACTTGTTTCAACAAGTATACAGGTATCCCCCGATTTACGATCTCCCGGACTTACGAACAAAATTCTAAAAGCTCTAACTAATACAATATTTTTGTACTATCTGTTTTGTTGCATTTGTTTTTTATTAAATAATTGTGATGTCTACATTGAAAAGTATTTGTAAGTAAGTATTTTGTTTATTTTAATCTATTTATTCAAATTTATGCAGTCAGTAATACGGAATTTAAGTGTGGTAAGATAAGTATATTTTGACATTTTTAAAATTCTTCCGACTTACAAACAACTCTTTCGAACGGAACTAGTTCGTAAGTCGGGGGATACCTGTATATGATTTTGTAAATACAATTTTAATCGTTCTGATTTCGCTTCTTTGACAGGTGTTGTTCGGTGGCGATGCAAGACGATCTGATTGCGGCGCAAGGATGTGTGCTTTGCCGCTGCTGCTATTTAGTTGTTCTTTCAGCATTCTCCCTACCTCATTATGTTTGCAAGCAAGCCTTCCTCCATCCATAAGTAGTTGCAGGTATCGTGCAGAGTAGTGCACTTATCAGATTTTCTTTAATACTAATGATCTTTTTGTTAATCCGCTAAGAGCATATAATTTCTGCAAGTTTATTAAGTTATTAATTGCTTTTATCCACTCTGTTTAACTCATATATATATAGCTAGTTTGCATCTATATCGTCTTGCATAAACGCTTTGGTAACCAAGTGTTTAGTAAAGAAAGATTTACGTTATACTTCAATGAGGTGTTATTATAATAAAAAATAATTGTTACATAAATATAATCTTGTAAATACAATTTATTATATATTTTATAATATTTACTCTAATTCATTTACATTTTATCAAATTAAATGTAAATAAGACTAATTTGATCCAATTTATTAAATTCTAATTTTATACTTATAAGTGTCATAAAAGAAACTTTACTGTTTTCTTTTCCACTACATTACACAAGAATAATTAAAATTTTAAATAAATGAGACTAATTTATTGCAATTGATTTTAGACATCAGACATAATTATTTTTCTATCATTACTTCCTTATTTCAATACAACTTACTTTTACAAATTAAAATTCTATATTTACACTAATAATAGTCATAAAAGAAACGTTACTATTTTATTTATCTACTAATTATACAATTATAATTAATGTTTGAATAACATTTCATTTATATATCAATATTTATACAGGGTGTCATAAAAGTATTTTGTATTTCTATAATAACAATTTCTGTTCGAACTCCGTCAATTATCAATATATAATCCGCAACTACTAAGCATATATAAATTAAACACAAATACTAAGTATAGGTAATAATGACCCGATTATCACATATGATAAAAGTAGAACAATTTTATTTATGGTATTAGTGCGCTGCATAGTGGATATCAGAATTACTAATTTTCCCAGTTTTGGTACATAGGAAAACAAACTTATTCCACTTTGAAATCCAAATCCTCTGACCGCGACTGGTTTGCTCCTACTGCAAATTAAAATAGAATACGAATAATAACAAATAAGTAGATCACCCATCTCTAGGACTTACGAGTTAAAGAATTCAATTTCTAATATAAAATGTGATAAATGCAATGTTAACATTTTTTTTCTTTTATTTCTTCAATACTAATTACATTTCTTTTTCAATATTTGTTACTTCCATTTATATAATTTGTCAATATTAACATCTTTATTTTCTTCATTTCTACAATAACAATTATTGTTTCAACTGCCTCAATTTAAAATAATTATAAAGGTGTGATGAATGCAGTTTTACCAATTTGAATTTTTCTATTTCTTCACAACTAATTGCTAATTTACTATTAATAATACTTCTACCAATTATCTTTGTTACTTATAAATTGATTTTTTAACTCTAATAATACAAATTAATATGATCATGTAAATATTATAGTTAGTAACCTTAAATTATATCAAATATGTTTGTAATTAGTTTACGTATTAATTAACGCTGATTTGATATAAAGCGGTTTACTCGAATCTTGAAACTTTATATTTCGTTGTTTCGTTTAGTGCTTGATGCTTAGGAATTCAGCCTAAGTGCTAAAGAATTTCCTAACTAACGAATTATTGAAATAATTTTAGTGAATGTAAAAAAACTTGTACTGCAATAAATTGAATAATTATTAATTTAGTTAATACAAAATTTCAATAAACACAAATTGCCTTAATTGAGAGAAAGAAAGTGAGAAGAAACTGTGAAATTGGTATTAGAAAAAGAGGTAAAAAAACGTGAACAAAGAGTGTTTCCATAGTCGCAAATCACGAATGCTATGTCATCATCATTCAGAGGGATTTCAAAATGTATTATATATATAAGGCAAATCAATATTTCATTTGTATTATCCTACGGAATGCGCGTTTCAAAGAAATTTCTCGTCGAAACCGAACGGAAAAAAGAAAAGAAAGAGACGCTTATTGGAAAGTTTGGTCCGGAGCAATAAATAATGATGCATCGAAAAATTGGCTACACAATAATAAGGTTACGTCGGGGCGGCGAGAGGAGGGAAAAAGCATTTTAATACGGCCGAGCAGCATCGTTTTCTCTTTGCGAAATATATATATATATGTATATACAACATCCACGTGTCCGTGTGTATGTGCAAAACACGGACGCGGCCTGTCCGATTCCGTCTCTTTCAGTTTTCAGGAAGAGCTGTCCGAAGAAGAAGGAGAGTCGCACAGCTTGCCCCCCTTCTGCATGGAGGATTCGATTGATTATATTGTTAGGTGAGTAACGGTACAAAGGTACCCAAGCATCATCATCATCTTCTTCATCACGTCTCTTTCTCTCTCCTGCTGACCTCTTCTGCTCTTCTCCTCTTGCATCACCTCAAACTCCAACGAAATAAATATACATACATACAGAGTAAAAAGGACTTTAGGAAAACAACGGCTGGAATTTCGCGGAGGACACAACGCAAAATAATGAAAAGGAATTTTTAATTATCCTTTTTATTATTACATCTCCTTCCTACTTCACTTCTTTATACACTCGACCCCCTTCCATTTCTTCACCTCCCTCCTTCCTTACTTCCTTTTATCCACCTCCTGATTCTAATTACATTTTACGGGAAACGTTTTCAATTCCTGCAAAAGGAAATAAATTCCTTTTAAATCAGAAATTTCTATTTACTTGAGAATATTAAGCACACCATGCATACGCAGATAAAGTGAGCAGGAGAGATAGACTTAAAAAATGAGAGAAAATGAAAGAGAGAGAAGGAAGTTTTATTAATAAAGCCAGGAGGGAGGAAATCATTTCCGCAATTTAAAAATAAGTATAATATTCCCGTTTATATTTATGCATATTAAATTCTTACAAATTCGCAAACGAAACAACGTGCTTTCGCATATTTCAACCGCGTATTCTTCTTTAAATCTTTCATGAAATTCAAATATCAACTGCAATCACATTCAACTATTTCAGCACATTAAAGTTTATCATAATCCTATAAATCTTATTTCATTGTAAACATTAATAACTATAGGATTGCTTTGGTTGTTTAGAACGCTAAATGGTTGCTAAGGACTCTAACCTATCAAATTGTGCAAGGACTCATTTGTTTTTACTGAGAATAGATATAACAAATTATATCATTGTAAACATTGGTAACTATAGGATTTCTTTGGTTATTTAGAACGCTGAATGGTTGCTAAGGACTCTATTCTATCAAATTATGCAAGGACTCATTTTTTTTTCTGAGAACAGATATAACAAATTATATCATTGTAAACATTGGTAACTATAGGATTGCTTTGGTTGTTTAGAACGCTGAATGGTTGCTAAGGACTCTACTCTATCAAATTATATCATTATAAACATTGGTAACTAAGGATTTCTTTGGTTGTTTAGAACGCTGAATGGTTGCTAAGGACTCTAACCTATCAAATTATATAAGGACTCATTTTTTTTTTTACTGAGAACAGATATAACAAAATATATCATTGTAAACATTGGTAACTATAGGATTTCTTTGGTTGTTTAGAACGCTGAATGGTTGTTAAGGACACTACTCTATTAAATTATGTAAGGACTTTTTTTTTTACTGATAACAGATATAACAAATTATATCATTGTAAACGTTCGTAACTACAGGATTTCTTTGGTTGCTTAGAACGCTGAATGGTTGCTAAGGACTCTACTCTATCAAATTATGTAAGGACTCATTTTTTTTTTACTGAGAACAGATATAACAAATTATATCATTGTAAACATTGGTAACTATAGTTTTGATTTGGTTGTTTAGAACGCTGAATGGTTGCTAAGGACTCTAACCTATCAAATTATGTAAGGACTCATTTTTTTTTACTGAGAACAGATATAACAAAATATATCATTGTAAACATTGGTAACTATAGGATTTATTTGGTTGTTTAGAACTCTGAATGGTTGTTAAGGACTTTAGTCTATCAAATTATTCAAGGACTCATTTTTTTTTACTGAGAACAGATATAACAAATGATATCATTGTAAACATTGGTAACTATAGGATTGCTTTGGTTGTT
>NW_017095779.1:0-17986 GCF_001412225.1 Nicrophorus vespilloides
CATTCTTTTCAAATGTCATATGTTACTTAGCAACCATAAGGCGTCCTTAACAACTGTCATATATTGATTAGCAATCATAAGGCGTCCTTATCAACTGTCATATATTGATTAGCAACCATAAGACATCCTTATCAACTATAAGACGTTCTTAGCAACCGAAGACAAATGTCTTAGCAACTATTGAGCATATTTGGTAACTGAAGCAGCGTCCTTAACAATCAAGGAACTAGAAAATTGATGATTTACATTCATAAAATGATATATAAACTTTTATAAAGTGTTTAAATGTGTTTCCTAAATAGAAGAAGCTGTGAATATTTTTGTATCGATGTGGATGTTATTTGGTGAATTCATTGCGAGACGTGCGGGAATCGTTTCGTGAATTTCGGGAGCAGTTCCGAGGTATTATTTATGGAATTTCTAGGGTCGACCGATTGAGTTCGTAGTATGGAGATTAAACCGCGCGCGTGTGGCTGAAATCGGGATTGTATTTAGGTGTGGTTTTCAGCCGCACACGCACATACGGTTTTACTTGTACAAACTGAAACCCACACACCTCACCACTACCCAAAAACCCAACCACCCTGCAAACTGAAACTATGTAAATACGGCCGCTCCCGCTTAATTAGAATGAACAATGGGCCAAACCGCATTCTCGTCATTCCTCCATCTTAACTCTCAAAAAAAAAAACAGTTAAATTGTTTGATCAATTGTTACCATTTCTAAAATTAAATTATTTACATAGTAAGTTTATTAAATTAACTGTTTCCATTAAAAAGAAAATTTCAGCAAAATTTCAGGATTTCTGTACCGGACTTGTTGAACTGACCGGAGTTCAACGCGTATGTGTTATGTCAGGGGGGGCTAAATATTTCAGCAATTAAAACTTTGTGCGATATCCAGGTCAACGTTGTATTAAGTTATATAATAATTTTTATTTTGTTTTTGCTGCTTTTTGCAACCCTGTCGCGTTTACGTAATAACAGAAAAATAGCATAGCGAACAAGGCTTTTTTTTTGCACTCTGTTTATCACAGTGTAATTTACTTAACCATCCTCCGTGTATGTCCTTCTTCTTCTTTTTTTTTAATCTTTTTATTTTATTTCGAGGGAGTAGGCCAAGGATAATTTGCTCGGCTGCGTTTTTTAATAATTATAATCCCATCGCATTATTACTATTACGTGGATTACGTTTCTCCTCTCTCTCGTTCTTTCGCAAAGCCCTAATGCGATTGCGAATTTAAATACCAAAAGCTCTCTCCGAGCAATTGTTTTCTTCTCTCTCTCTCCGCACATTTGTATTTTTTTTTTGAGGGTTTCAGCTAAAATCCTCGTTTCTGGGCGGAGAACCTAATTTGTCCGAGTCAACATTATCAGCCCTTATCAAAGCAATGCATGATTTCCAACCGAACTTACGCATCGATTTAATTAAGGGTTTATGGTAATATCACAAATGTTGTCTAGAAAATGTCGATTGTCAAAATGAATGGATTATTTTTTTTTTGTAGCTTTTTTTTCATGAATTGAAAATAATAGTTTGATTGATAAAATGGGGACAATTTCATTGCAATTTCATGTAAATTATTTATTTATGGTTGCTTTTATTTCCAATATCAAAGGTTTAAATAATTATTAATAAAGTTAGTAATAATAAATGATTTGATATATATTCGTAATATAAATTTTAAAATCCTTTTATATTATAATAATTGAATAGAAATTTACTTTTAGAAGTTAAATAAGAAAATAGATAATTTAGAGAAAAAAATTGTACTTATCCTTCGGTTTGAGGATAAGTGAATTTTGCTATATAAATTAAGTGATTCTGGGCAATAAACATTTAGATTGCATGTATTTTCGTTTCGTGGATGGAAAACGTAAATAATTCTAAGGAACGCGCGTTTCATCAGACTCTATTAATTGCGATCGTAAAATTTAATTAGATTCATTCGGCGATCCTGACTGGAATTATTATGTTTGCTCACTCTCGCTCTTTCTCCTTTTTCGTTGTCCTTTCTCGTGTTATACGTCCTTTAGAATGCACGCAAAAGGATAAAGATAGAGGGAGAGAAAGTAGAGAATGCTGCGCATTCTCGAGGGACGCCGTTTGTTTTTAATAAAATTATTCAAATTCCGCCCTTAAGAAGTAAATTGAATAGAATCTTCGAAATTAAATTCAATTTGCACTGTCCTTCCATCCAACCAAAACCTCTTTTAGAATCCTTCTCCCCTCTCGCACAAATTGCCGCCTTGCGTTTGAATAAATCAATTCCCTTATTTAATGCCCTAACTGACGTTCTTTTTATCGTCCTGTTCCGGCATTATTCATTGCTAAACGTTTTTCCTCCCTTCCGTTATTCATACAAAAAGCTTTGAAATAATAGAAATTCTATAAAATAAAAATGTTTGTGTTGATTATTTCATACACATTTCTATTAGATTTTAC
Source organism: Nicrophorus vespilloides (assembly GCF_001412225.1). Classification (NCBI taxonomy): domain Eukaryota; kingdom Metazoa; phylum Arthropoda; class Insecta; order Coleoptera; family Silphidae; genus Nicrophorus; species Nicrophorus vespilloides. The sequence goes on from NW_017095779.1 coordinate 2,447, forward strand.
TTCATTTTACTGAATTGACGTGGGGTCTAACAAAAGTTCGCTTTTAAAGTTGGCGTTAATACATTTGTTTCTGAAAAACAAAAGTTGTTTCTCAATTTGTTAAAGTCTAACGATGTTTCATGTCAAATTTCAAGAAGATCGGTAAGAATTGATAGGAGAAAATGCAAGATTAGTGATGTAATGTTGGTAGAAATTCCACCACCAACACTGCAAGAAATTGTTTCCCCATTCTCTACGGATATCGACGTCAACTCAAGCCTATGAATGTCAAAATTCATATGGAGTGAATGCATCATCCCTTATGATCATTTCCAAGTGGTTTCGAAGATTCCAAACCGGGCGTTTTTCTGTTGAGGACGAATCTCGTGATGGTCGCTCGAAATCTTTTAGCGACGACACAAATGTAGCCCTGGTGAAGGCAAAAATTGATGAAGATCCAAGAATTACACAGGAAATGATAGGTGATAAACTGAGCTTGAATGCCATGGCTTTATCAGAAATATTAGGTCATCATCACTTGGGCTACACAAGGATGAAAATTAAATATATTAAAATAAAACTGTTCTTTTCCAGCCAAGTAAGCGAACTTCTGTTAGATCCTGGTATATTCTCTGATAAACGATTGATGAAGCTATCGCCGTTTCCTGTCTTATTTCGTTTATTCCTATTTGAAAGAGAGAGGAAGAAAAAAGCTGAATGCAAATTTCATGGGTGAATGCCTCTGGCCTTTTTCAGGAGTGCATTAATCTAATGTAGCCTCGGTCGAAAAACGGAATTCCGTTCTCGCTCGATATTAGCTCTGCCCACACTCCACCTCCTCATCCACCAACCTCTTTCTGGCTGCTACAGTATTCGCAGTTACAGAATGATTCATTCCCTCCCCCGTTTAAATAATTAGGTGCAGTTGGACGGCGTTCTTATTAAATAACCTCCGGATTCGCGGGTGTAGAACGGAAGTGGCCGTTGGTGGATGAGAGAAATAAGGATCTGGAAGCATTTTCAATTTCGTTTCTTGCCCCTTTGTGCCAACACAACCCCCTGCGTCGTCGTCGTCGTGAATTTATGATGAAGTGTTTATTGGGCTTAATTGCTAACGCTTCCGACTTTTGCAGAATTCACAACAGCAAGTAATAATTATTACAACCGATTTGTTTATTTGCGCAAATAAACTCATCCCTATTCCGTCGCTTCAGCATCGATAAGTTTATGCCAAACAATTCAATGGTTTCGCTTCGGCGATTGTCGTCATAGCAACAATGAATTGTTAGCAGAAGTTTTAGGAGATAAGACGTAATTGTTTTGCATAGCAACAGAAGCAAGTTTATAGATGGTAAAGTTTAAGATCCTAATCTTCAAATTAAGAACTTTATTAAGAGAAACAATTTTTTTTTATTAAAATGCATAAGTTTGCGAAATTTTAAATTTAAATTTTAAAAAAATCTTAAGGTAAAGAACTTTAAGATTATTCACAATTATTTTGCAAAATATCATCAGAATCAAGATTGAAGCAGATAAATTGCAGAATTTTAGGAAAAATTAAAAAAAAACTTCAAACATCAATGGCATTCAAAAATCTTAATCTTAATGTGCAGAAATTTATAAAGATCTAATCTTAAATTAAAGCACTTTAAGATGATTCATAATTGTTTTATTATATTATCATAGATTTATACTAAAATGCAGAAGTTCAAAAATATAAGAAACAATTCTAATCTTAAAGTAAATAACTTCCAATTTATATTCGGATGCAAGAAGTGGCAAAGTGGGAAAGTTTAAAAAGATTTAGTAAAAAAAAACATAAATAAATTGAAATAGAAAAATCTTCAATATTTCAAAATTCGCATTGTTTTATTTAGATCTGAAAGAAAAATTGAATTATGTGACCTCATACAAATGTTTGTGGTGAACAAAAGCTGAAATTCATATAATATACAAACAAGTTTCAAACTTATTTCAACCGAAAATTATATAATTATTTTTTTGACCGAGAGCAAACATGAAATTTTCTATTTCCAACATATATCATAATTAAAACCAAACTCATTTTGTTTGCTATTTTTTCATTTTCTGCCGCAGCAAACAACATGCTCGTATTTATTTTAACTTTCTTTGCTTTTTTTTTGATTATTTATTTACGCATACATGGAATAATACATTTTGTTGTAAATAATATATTTATGTTCTCGTACGTTCTTTCATTACATAAATGAAATAATAATAGCGATTTTTTCATTGTTTTCATCACAACAAAAGTATTACGTTTCAGATATTGCGTTTGGTAATATAAGATCGTAATGCATGTGGTAATTATCGAGCGCATCGCAAACAATCCTGGCTTGATGGATACATATACATATGATTATAACTAAGTTAATTTGAACGCGATTTACATATTCATTGTTTGCCGCTATTGGAGAGGGATGCTGCTATTGGAGGAGTTGTGTTTCTGCTGTGATTTAATCGCAATTAAATTTGATCTTCGCAGTGATTGGTAATTGACCACACGGACGCACGCCACCGATATCACTAATCAATCAATAAACATTCAATCCGCGATGCTCAATCCTAACGCAAATCCCCTAATTCATACGCAAACTCGATCCTCGACCAAAGCAATTAGACATGGTTTTATCACCTCCAAAACCAAAGCAAATACATTTGTAACAACATTTGTAAAGATCACTTTCTTTGGATTTGTAAGTAATCTTAATAGTTAACACTTTATTTAGATTAAATTACGTACAGACCCACAATTTCAAATGATTAGTATCAGTTTTTATCGCTTTAGAATAGGATAATCACATATTAATTGGTATTATATAATCATAATACTATTAATGAATGAAATTACTTAAGGAATTGAATTGAAAATCTCAGTTTTTTTTCTTAATTTACGAAATACGAAAATTTCTTTGAGTATTTAAATAAGAAGTAACTTTTATTGATTAAGAAAATGATAAAAAAAAAACGGATTTATGTGTAAATTATATAGAATAAAACTGTAGTAAAATTTTAAACATCAGATAGAAAATTAATCTCACCTTTATTATAAGTTAATACCTTTTTATCCCGTAATGCAGAGACCCTTTAAAGTCAGAATTAAAAAAAAACTGTATTATATAATCATAATACTATTAATGAATGAACGAACGAATTGAATTGAATTAAAAAGCTCAGTTTTTTTTTCTTAATTTACGAAATACGAAAATTTCTTTGAGTATTTAAATAAGAAGTAACTTTTTTTGATTAAGAAAATGACAAAAAATTGTATCTGTGTAAATTATATAGAATAAAACTGTAGTAAAATTCTAAACATCAGATAGAAAATTAATCTCACCTTTATTATAAGGTAATACCTTTTTATCCCGTAATGCAGAGACTCTTTAAAGTCAGAATTAAAAAAAACTGTATTAACTGTATTATATAATCATAATACTATTAATGAATGAAATTAAAAAGCTCAGGTTTTTTTTCTTAATTTACGAAAATTTCTTTGAGTATTTAAATAAGAAGTAACTTTTTTTGATTAAGAAAATGATAAAAAAAAACGGATTTATTATGTCTTTGTATCTGTGTAAATTATATAGAATAAAACTGTAGTAAAATTCTAAACATCAGATAGAAAATTAATCTCACCTTTATTATAAGTTAATACCTTTTTATCCCGTAATGCAGAGACCCTTTAAAATCAGTATAAAAAAAGGGCCGTGTTCTGTATTGTGCACGTACAAAAGGGCGACAAAGAATCTCCCCCATAAATTCCGAATTATGAATACCCATAAATCATACAACTTTTTTTTTTGTTGTTGTTGTTCGTTTGTTTCATTTTTGTCCGAACGGCGCTAATTTATTGTAATTCGAAATAATTCTTGCGCAATAAATATTTCATCCGGCGGTGGTTTTATTTTCACGTAATATAATCCGGTTACATAAATTATATGACGTTCGCCTGATTTTGCCCTCATTCTGCACGAAATAAATATATATATATATACACATATACAATTTAATTTTTTTTTGTCCTGTTTTTGTCGTTTATTTCGTAATGAATCCCCGCGAAATGTGTCGCGAAATAAATGTAATTATAAATAAATATATATATAGTGTTTTTTTTTGCTGCTGCTGCTGTTGTTATTGTTTTATTTATGAATTTTTGGGACGCGCTCGAATATTTGCAAAATGACAAAACCCTCTTTCCACCCCCTCTTCGACCGACGATAAATTCAGCTCCGGCGAATAATAACAATAACAATTGTTGCGTCCCCAATTTCGCGAGTCGGTAAATCAATTTTCATTTGCAAAAAATATATAATTTATATATGTTATTTCATATTTTATACCCCATAATGACTACACGCTCTTTTTTTTTTTCTATTTTGAATGTATTTTTTCGCTTTAATTAGTTTTTACTCTCAACTTTTGTCCCTTTTTGATATTAATTGAAATGAGTAATTGAAAGTAATATTTATATTTGGGTTTAAATGAAAATTTCTAATTAAAGCTCTGCGATTAATTACAATGAATTTCAATTGCAAACAAAATATGGATTAAAATTTAATATTTATCTATTTTATTGATGAAATTGTCAATATTTTTGTTATTTATTTTGATATGATTATGCAGAAAACTGAAATATTTCAATTAAATTTTCTGTTAAATTTCTTACAATTATTTTGCTAATTTGTTATGTATAACCGTTATTGTTTATATTATGTTAGTCCTTATTATTTTATACATGTTTATGTATGTAAGTCATTAAGACTTAGAACAAATACCACTTAGGAAGATTCTATAACTAATCATTGTGTAACGACTATTCTTAATCACTATTGTTAATCAATCAATAATGACCTCTAATATGTACATCATAATCACTTAATTATTAGGGAAAATTAGGTACTATCTTCCCTTACCAAATATACAAGAGAGTCCTAAAGAGACAGTGTTAAAGTCATAGTCCTAGCTAGTCGCTAGTCCAAGATAGTTTTAGTCTTAGTCCTCCCGAGTTCTAATTAGACTCATAAAAACCCTAATAACAAATCTAGCAACTGGAATCTAGTCATAGAAGTTATTAATAATCTTATAGTGAATAATAAAGTGTTTATTATCATAAAAACTTCACCTCTAGCATTCCTCAAAAACTCCACAACGACACAACTACGAGATATTCCACAGTGTCCAGAGATATTTTAATCCCGGAACATTATTTAGAAATAATTTGTTAAATGTTCTTAAAGAAATAAATTTTGGAATAATTTAGACACAAGTTTTGCAATTCAAATCTTATCCAACGTGAACATTTTCTTGAGCGCTCGTATATTTTCTTTACTTTAATTTGCAAATTTATGCTCCTCTCCGGTTTATGTTTTTGTTCTTAGAATCTCCGCAAAGAAATTCTTCTTGCTCGAAAGATAATATTCTTGAATAAAAATAAAATATGAAAATGTTTTAAAACATATTTGATTTCGTTATGATTTATGAAAATTCACGTAGTAAAGGAAATGTGTTTGTGTGTGTATGTGTATGTTGGTGGTTTTGGTAGATGATATCCATATTGAAATGGTCGGTAATTCTTGGGAATGAAAACAGCGGTTCGAATAATTAGGGTTTTCTGTGTGTGTGCGCGTCGGAGCGAAACGTTAAGCCTCTCTCATCCCTCCGTGCACGCATTTGAAAGGACCTTCTCCCCATTTCTGCATCATCCCCCCAACAAAACCCTAAAACCCCCGGCGCTGAGTCTGAGTATGATGATGAAAACCGCAGGAACGGGGAGATTCTGTTCCGTTCGTTCCGTTCGTTCGTTCAATTTTCAATAATATAACGAATATGACACGACACATATACACGGAGCCCTCCGGCTCTCTCCCATCAACCGCACACCAGAGCCGAATATTAATTTTCCAGCTTGATTAAAATTCGACCTCCACTTTTCATGTTTCATAATCAATGTCGCTGCCTCGTCCCAATTAACTTTCTGCTCAAATAGAAGAAACTATACTAAAACGAGCACGAAACCATTTACAAATATTTAAATAATCGAGTTTATAAAGCTGAAATATCTAAAATCTAATCTTTCAAGTTATTAAATTACTTCAATAATAATGTAATTTTTTTTATTTTACTTAGAAATTTGTATAAAAAAAAACTAGAAAATTATGTTTTTTCAATAATACAAGAATCATGAAATATAATTTTTTTTTTCGTACAATTTCGTAAATAAATATCCCTAAATAATAGTAAATTTAATAGATGAAACTTTTATATAAAAGCTAGTGAAATGGTTTGAATTTAAATGGACAATGATAATAATTGAAGTTGTTGAGAGCGAGCGCAGCTGAAGGACTAATTGAAAATTCCTGCAACTGATATGGAAAATTTTACTTAGAAATTTGTATAAAAAACTAGAAAATTATGTTTTTTCGTTAATACAAGAATCATGAAATATATTATTTTTTTCGTACAATTTCGTAAATAAATATCCCTAAATAATAGTAAATTTAATAGATGAAACTTATATAAAAGCTAATGAAATGGTTCGAATTTAAATGGACAATGATAATAATTGAAGTTGTTGAGAGCGAGCGGAGCTGAAGGACTAATTGAAAATTCCTGCAACTGATATGGAAAATTTTACTTAGAAATTTGAATAAAAAACTAGAAAATTATATTTTTTTTTGTTCAATAATACAAGAATCATGAAATACAATTTAATTTTTGTACAATTTCGTAAATAAATATCCCTAAATAATAGTAAATTTATTAGATGAAACTTTTATATAAAAGCTAGTGAAATGGTTTGAATTGAAATGGACAATGATAATAATTGAAGTTGTTGAGAGCGAACGGAGCTGAAGGACTAATTGAAAATTCCTGCAACTGATATGGAAAATTTTACTTAGAAATTTGTATAAAAAAACTAGAAAATTATATTTTTTTTGTTGAATAATACAAGAATCATGAAATACAATTTTTTTTCGTACAATTTTGTAAATAAATATCCCTAAATAATAGTAAATGTAATAGATGAAACTTTTATATAAAAGCTAGTGAATTGGTTCGAATTTAAATGGACAATGATAATAATTGAAGTTGTTGAGAGCGAGCGGAGCTGAAGGACTAATTGAAAATTCCTGCAACTGATATGGAAAATGTTCAGGTGCATACGTCCGTTTGTTTGATCTAAAACTGTAACTGTGAGGAGAGGCTTTTTCTGTGAAACGCTTTTAATAAAGAAGCATTTGCAGGACGTTGCGTCCAGAGTTTCAGAGAGAGAGAGCAGGAAGTGCAGTAAACAAGTTAATATCGAGAATATGCATTCGCGGAATGCTGCAATAAATCCGGAAATTAGAACAAAGAATCCGTTTGGTGCGGTGATGAACTATATATGTGTGTGTATGAAGAGTTTCTAGTCGGACTTTTTGGACTGGAATTCGAGCGCGGAATTGTGAGAAATGTCAGGGGTTGACGCCGTGCGTCGTTTCAATTATCGTCGCCGCAGAGCGAGAGCGTTCTCGCTCCGATTCACCAGAGCAATGAGCAATTACATCGGGCATTTTAATTTTAAATGTGAGTGAGTGAGTGAATGAGCGAAGAAGTCGTCGTCGAGAGAAAGAGGATGGAGGGTGGAGGCGGTAGTAATGGAGGCGCCTCATCCAATTTCCTGAAGTGGTACATTGCGAGCATTTGGGATGAGGCGCGATAAAAATGCACAAAAGGCCAAACACACAACACATAAATAAATCAATTAGTGTCCTGCCGCCGCCGCCGCCGTCGCAGCGAACACAGGACGAGCGGCACTTCTGAATTATACATTCAGACTGTCGGTGGTTGCGTCGCCGGGGGTGGGTCGCTCTTGTTTAATTAAGATAACTTGAGAGACTGCATAATTTCAGTCCTTCTCCTCCTCCACTTTTACTTGTATCTTCACTCTTCCCGTCCGTCCCGCATACAACCCATAATTGGATGGAAAAATACTTCATATAAATTAGATTGTTAATTTCAAAAGCATAACAAAAAAAAATGTTTTTTTAACTACTTCTTTTCCTTCCAACCCCAAATCATTAATTATACATTTTCTCATTTTATATTTATTCAAAAGAACATTTAATAATTTAATTGTTTCATGTTCATTATTATTTTTTATAGATTTTTCAATATAAATGTTTCAGGATTATGCATGATTTTTCCGTTATTTAATTACAGCTTTCGTCCTGAAAGAAAAAAACGAACGAAAAAGCAAACAAAAAAAGGAGGTAAATCCCTTGGGCAGGCAAATCCCTAATCGCGAAAGCCAATTAGACAACTCATATTGAATTCTTCGGTCGACCATGACTTTTTCATCCGTTTCCTGCTTGTTACGAACGAAATATTACCAAAAAAAAAAAATGCGAGAGTGAAGGGATTTTTTAATCCCTTCCGTTTTTTCCATGCACATCCCTTTTTTTAAATGCTTTCGAAATCATTATTTTACATGACTTTCTTCTATTATTACGCAATAATTACATATCTTCTATGCAGAAATTAACAAAAGGATTTAATGTGTTTCGTTTTCCTTATTATTATTAGTTTTTTTTGTAAGTTCCATCGCACTTTTCGCTCTGTTCAATTTTATTTGCAGCGAAACCAATCTAAACGCAAATTTTTCAGGGATTCCGTTAATTCTAAGTTGGATTTAGTTCAATTGGGTTTTCAGTTTTTCTGTACGTTTCGTAGACAATACATTCCTGCATTTTTTTTTCTCTTTCTGATACATTTTATTGGGAATCGCCGTTCCGAACACATCGTTAACGTTTATGGTCATTAGCCAGGTCCCTGGATGCTTCTATTGAAGTCGCAACTTCTGAATGGGATCCTATACTTTTTTATATTCTTTGTTCATCCTTTGTTCTACTTTCGTTTTATAAATTAACTTTTACCTATATTTTCTGAACATTTCTTCATGAAAATCTATGATTAAAACAAAATAGATTTTTTCACTCACTTTTGTGACCTAAATTTATGTCGTAGTTTCATAATAATAATTAAAAAAAAAAACTAAACTAAAAAGCAATCCAATTAACGAAACAAAAGTTGTCAGAAAAGAGACGACAATACAACGAATATATGAGGGTTCGAGGGGGATGGAGAAAGTCAAGATGTAATTCGAAACGTCCCATTGCGCGCAACAACTTTCTTGCAGTTTTCATTGTTGCATTTCGCATTCGCTTCGTGTGCACATAATAATGATGAGGGCTCGTAATGAAAAAAGTTTTCGTTTTCGAACGGCGGAGCGGAAAATAATTTCCTGTATATTTCGCGCACACAAAAACATATACATTTATTTAAATATTTACAAAAATATATTTTTTTGGGGTAATTATATTTGTATTTTATTTATTTTTTTCGAGCTTTCAACCTCAAATCCCGCCGCAACGTTTAATGGAATCCAAATAAATTTGAATATTTATTTAACGCTTAGCGTTTCCAATTTTCGTTAGCGGCGCAAATTAAAATCCACCGGTGCCCAAAATAAATAGGGGAGGAAATAACAAAAATATATTTTAAATAAACGTGCGCTAGCAATTTTTAAACTATATTTTTGGTTATATTCCATTTACTTGATGTTGTTTCAAAGCTTGTTTATGATTAAGAGAATTGCTGTAAATACAAAGTTTTGAGGCTTTGAAGCTTTTATCGTAATTGCGATTGAAGCTAGAAGGGTGTAAAGTTTAGCTTGTTGAAACTGATGTATTATACAGTGGAATTGAATTGAATTATGTCTGTGTACTGAGAATTGTGCTTAAGAGACACTGTAATTTAACGATCACTTAAATTTTTGCTACTTTACAACATATAATTGGAAGTACTAGAGTTGTTTGTATCGTCTGCAAACAAATTATTGATATAAGATTTCGATGTACATTGTGTAAATGCAGTTCTAGTTAAAATACTTGTTTTCATCCCTATTTGCGTATCTCGGTCGACTGAAGAATAACATTTTCTAAGAGAAAACCCGGATGGAGTCGCTGGTTTTCCTACTCCGTCTTTCTATAGATATATATTGAATATTTTCCAATGTGCTCAACGTGCAATTTTTATTTGTTTGCTCGGGATAAAAGAGTAGCTCTGCTCTCTCTGCAGCATGTGTGTAGTTGGAAGCGTCTGACGCTTGTTTGTATAAGGAAAACGTAGGAAACTATGCGCGTTTTGTCCCTCATGAATTATTGCCAAAAACCCATATAATATTTAGATTGTTTCTCATTCTTTCTTCCCCTCCCTTTTAGGAAGAAAAGCGAATACAATAACAAACAGAAACAGCAGTAAAAAAAAATATTGAGAGAAACCTCAATTCGCACAAAATACACACACACATGGTGGAATTGAAAAGATGTCGAACAAATATATAATTCTAGAAAACACTGCAATTCCAAACGAGTTATAAATGTTGTTTTTTTTTTCTTTTTGGAAATGGGAAATGAAATCGGTTTATATAAAGTGGAAGAAATTTGTTTCGCTGTTAATGGTTGGGGCATAAATTTTGAAAAGCGCGCAATTTATTTAATGCCTTTACGACGATGCACGAACCTTTTTTTTAATTGCAAAAATCTCGCATCGCTCGAAATGAACGCGCGTTGAGTGGAAAAGAAAAATTATATAAAAATGTTGGGTCTATGTGGGCGGATTGAGAGAGGAATAACGACGTTAAAGCCGAGCCAAAAATTGGATGGAAACCGTAAACAGAATCGTTTTCGGGTACTTGTTGAATTGGTACATCAATAACGAAAGGACATTTTTATCCATAGAAAGTCCGTTTTTTTACTTATATAATAATTGTTTAGTTTTAACGTGTAACAAGTTTGAAAAATTAATAATTTCTAAAAAAAAACTGTAAGAGTTAAAAAAAAGAATTGATGTATTTTATTACTTATAATTTTTATATATTTAGGGTTATTTTCCAATATTTATAAGATTTGAGAAATTCTATGTTCGAAAATTAAATAATAAAGCAATATTTCTTAGAAAGTTTAAAAAGAAAGGTAAAAATATGAAATTTATATTGATGAAAATTGAATTGTTATGAAATTAAAAAAAAAAATCACTTAATTAATAATAACATTATATTCTTATTAATTGCTAAAAATAATAGTTTTTCAAGTTTAATACATTTATGAAATATATATTTAGGTTTTTTTTTTTCAATATTCAAAAGATTTGAGAAATTCTCTGTTTGAAAATTAAATAATAAAGCTATATTTCTTAGAAAGTTGTAAAAAAAAGGTAAAAATATAAATTTTATATTGATGAAAATTAAATTGTTATGAAATTAAAAAAAAATCACTTAATTAATAATTACATTAAATTCTCATTTATTGCTAAAAATAATAGAGTTTTTCAAGTTTAATACATTTATGAAATATATATTTAGGTTTTTTTTCAATATTCATAAGATTTGAGAAATTCTCTGTTTGAAAATTAAATAATAAAGCATTAAAAAAAGGTAAAAATATGAGTTTTATATAGATGAAAATTGAATTGTTATGAAATTAAAAACAAAATCACATAATTAATAATTCCATTAAATTCTCATTTATTGCTGAAAATAATAGAGTTTTTCAAGTTTAATACATTTATGAAATATATATTTAGGTTTTTTTTTCAATATTCATAAGATTTGAGAAATTCTCTGTTTGAAAATTAAATAATAAAGCAATTTCTTAGAAAGTTGTAAATAAAAATATGAATTTTATATTGACGAAAATTAAATTGTTATGAAATTAAAAACAAAATCACTTAATTAATAGTTACATTAAATTCTCATTTATTGCTGAAAATAATAGAGTTTTTCAAGTTTAATACATTTATGAAATATAGTAAAATATAAAATTGAATTTATGTATTTCGAATGAGCGAATAAACACTGAGAAATGTATACATATATATTTATTAATATGAATTTAGATGGCACGCGATTCGTGCGGGCATAAATCTGAAAAGAGTTTTGTGTGTTTGTATGTGAACTGGATGAAAACTGTGGAAATGGATTGGATTTGCGCAGCGCCCACACGAAAACGGAAAGCTGTAAATCTCGCTTTTATTTATTTGTCTCCTCTGCAACAACCAAAAAGAAAAAAAAACGAAAAGAATAAGCGTAACCGTTTTTGGCCCGAAAACTCCACTCATAAACCATGAAATCCGACGATAAATATATTGTCCAGGCGGCGCGGATTAATTGGCTTCTAGTATTTGTTGGAAGAGGAAAGGACCTGTGGAAGGAGTCATCAAGACCACTTGAGCCACAAGGGATGAAAGAACAGTGATCTCTTTTGCTGGAAACAGTGGAGCGAATGCAACGCGCGCTTTGCGGTGCATCTGCCGGCATTATCTTCCGGCATTAATTGCATTACTGTATGAAATGCTGCGCTGTTTGTATAAATGCGGTCGTGTACAAGTTGACATGGGTAATTGTGTGAAAACGTAACATTTCCTTGCAGACACGTTCCCATGCAATTAGACCCTAGGCCGTGAATAACGTACATATATACACACAAACACGCAACAACACGACGTAACAAAAACAAACAAGCGAGAGGGGTCGGAATGCTGTAGTTTTGTTTCGGACTCCGAAATCTCTGCTTTTGTCCTGACGAAGAAGAAGCGAGCCCTAGATTCACCTACGTGCATTTTTTTCTTTCTTTCCTTTTAATAACGCCGTAGCTTCCAGAGCAGAACCGCATACGAATCCATCCCTTTTTTTTTCCCGTATCTCTATGTTTGCGCCGCATATAGTGTACAGTAAATAAAAGCCCTTTTGGTAATTACACCGGAAACGCGGACGGCTAATAAAAATGAATGTCTAATATGAAAACGCGAATTAACGAGCCGGCGCCGAAAACGCAGCGCTTTGTTTTTTATTTGTTGTTCTTCTCCAGCTGTAAACGCTTCGTATTTCTGCTTTGTTACCATTATTACCATCGTTATTATTATTATTATTACTATCATCATAATCGTTATCTACACACCCTGACGTAACTCCCTCATCCCTCGTGCAACCCTTCGTCTACCACCACGAACGACATCGATAGTTATGTGCTTACGTAATCCGAAACCAACCGCCTCAATAATATTAACTACGTTATTGCCGCCATTATCTCTTCCTCGGATCGGTTCACAAAAAAAAAAACATGTAACCAACCACCTGAGAACACCGTCTGGCCATTACAGCTAACTTCATATTCTATTTACAGCCGGTTACGAAACACGGTAAAACCGTGTCATCTTCTGTTTTCCACGCCATCATTTATACATCGCAGATCGTTTATCTGCACACAATTTTCCATCTAACATCAACAAAATAAATTTCAAAAATAAACACTTGCACACACATAATTACACGTCAGCGCATTTTAAATAACACGCTCATAAGAGATTACTGATAATATTTAATTTACAAAATAATAATAAACGAATTATGTTTAAAAAAAAATTAAAACTTAATTATTTACAATTTTATCTAAAATCTGAAAACAAGTATACCATTTGAAAAATTAGGTTTTTTTGTATTTATTAGGAGTATAAAAATATTAAAAATGGATTATTTGATAAACATATTGTTGTAATATTCCATCCCGGGACACGACAACCTTTAAAGATAAACATAGTCTTATTAGAATCTTAATATGATGAGCATAGAATCAGATGAATCTTAAATCGAACAAAGTTATGTAAAAACCAAACGAATTTCATTAATTTCCCAACAACTGAGACTCCACAACGACTCCACAAAATATTAAAAAAGATTAATGATAATTGACTATAAGAGAAATTAATTCTAAAAAAAGGCATAATTTTATTGCTAATTGTGTACATTCAGCAAATAAAAGCAATTAGCAACAAGCGTATTATTTTCTAATTAAATTATTAATTAATCAACGATAATGATTATACTTAACCATCCTAATTAACAATAGAAATCTAAAAAAAAAATCAATTATAATTTTCTAATTATTTACTTAAGTTCTATTAACATAAATTTTCAATCTTTAAAACATAAAAAAAAATAACAAACTCGCACACCGTCCGTATTAATAAGAATTAACTTTGTTAATACAATAAGTATTTGTAATTAGTCTTAGTCTTAAAACTATAAAAAAAATTGTCTTGGAAAGAAACCCAAGAGTACCCATTATTAAAATAAACTTGTTTTAAACCAATTGAATTATTTAATTCCTACAACCAGACAATGACTACACCAGACAATATACCACTGTGTCCAGAATTCCATCCCTGGGACATAACAAAATACTAAAAAAGATTAATTATAATTGACTATAAGACAAATTAATTCTAAAAAAAATGCATAATTGTATTGCTAATTGTGTACATTCAGAAAATAAAAGCAATTAGCAACAAGCGTATTATTTTCTAATTAAATTATTAATTAATCAACGATAATGATTATACTTAACCATCCTAATTAACAATAGAAATCTGAAAAAAAAAATCAATTATAATTTTCTAATTATTTACTTAAGTTCTATTAAAACAAAATACTAAAAAAGATTAATTATAATTGACTATAAGACAAATTAATTCTAAAAAAAAAGGCATAATTTTATTGCTAATTGTGTACATTCAGCAAATAAAAGCAATTAGCAACAAGCGTATTATTTTTCTAATTAAATTATTAATTAATCAACGATAATGATTATACTTAACCATCCTAATTAACAATCTAATAAAAAAAATCAATTATAATTTTCTAATTATTTATTTAAGTTCTATTAACATAAATTTTCAATCTTTAAAACATAAAAAAAAACAAACTCCCACCCCTTCCGTATTAATAAGAATTAACAATAAGTATTTGTAATTAATCTTAGTCAATCCTTAAAACTATCTACATTGTCTTGGAAAGAACCCCAAGAGTAACCATTATTAAAATAAACTTGTTTTAAACCAATTGAATTATTTAATTCCTACAACTGAGACTCCACAACGACAATATGTTTGACTTTAATTTTTGCAGCATCAATATGCACCAAATACAATTGATGAGTGAATTCAAAGTGTTCAAAAACCATTGAATACAGATAGATTTGATTTGATATAGAAATATTGAATATAGATAGATTTGAATATAACCAATTGGACAATATTTTTCTAAAGGTTGCAAAAATTGTATGGATTATGTTGTACTGAAAAATGGGGCAAATAGTTATAAAATACATCATTTGAAATAAAAATAAACTAATAAGAGAACCCAACTTACTCATATCTTTAAAATATTCATAATAAACAATATTCCATCAAAATAAATAAATTAAGTAATTGTGTAAGTAATAAAGTTTGTTTTTTTTCTTTTACATTGGCCAGTAAAAGTTTTATTTTGTTTGTCTTTAATGTCCTTCATTCACCGCATATTGATTCTTAGTCTCGAATAACAATGTTAAATTAAAATGTGACTCTTATTTTCATACAAATTTTTATGTTTTAACATGTTTTAAAGCAGAGTTTCCCAAACTTTTTTGTGCCGTAGACCACGTGCCATGTTTTTCGGTTTTG
>NW_017095779.1:18115-20573 GCF_001412225.1 Nicrophorus vespilloides
TGTGTCGTAGACCCCTTGCCTTGTATTTCGGTTTTGTAAATTTATTATTTATATTGGGACATCTTTATAATTATTAAGATCTTTGCTCTTGGACAATATTTTTCTAAAGGTTGCAAAACTTCTATGGATTATGTTGTACTGAAAAATGGGGCAAATAGTTATAAAATACATAATTTGAAAAAAAAAAAAAAAAACTAAGAAGAGAACCCAACTTACCAATATCTTTAAAATGTTTACAATAAACAATATTCCATCAAAATAAATAAATTAAGTAATTGAATTCAGTAATAAAGTTTGTTTTTTTTTGCATTGATCAGTAAAAGTTTTATTTTGTTTGTCTTTAATGTACTTCATTCTTAGTCTCGAATAACAATGTTAAATTAAAATGTGACTCTTATTTTCATACAAATTTTTATGTTTTAACATGTTTTAAGATGTTTTAAAGCAGAGTTTCCCAAACTTTTTTGTGCCGTAGACCCCGTGCCATGTTTTTCGGTTTTGGGTACTTACCTGATATTGACTTTTTGTAAATTTATTATTTATATTGGGACATCTTTATAATTATTAAGATCTTTGCTCTGAGACCGCTCGTATGCTTGTAACAAGATGATATCATTATGTGCAGGTTTTTACAAGTTCAAAATGTATTTCGACCACAAAGCGAATGCCTACATCCTACAACTTATACAATTTTATAAACATATATATTTTTTATTTTGTAGGTACTTTTATAAATAATGTATATGTCTTTATATTATAAGATAGTATAATGTAAGTTTCATTTCATAGACCCCCAAATTTTTTTTTCGCTGACGTATACCCCTTGCAGTTTGTTATAGACCCTTGAGGGTCGATATAGACCACTTTAGGAATCACTGTTTTAAACGTATTAATATCTGAGATATTGTAACTTTTGCAACGTATTCTACAAACGCGTATAGTAAATTTCTTTTTTAAATATGCAATTAAACTCATATCGTTGCATAAGCATAAGATAGTAATGTGATTTATTATTTATGCGAATGCGAGTGTATTTACATTACCCGACGCATCCACCATTTCGTAAAAGAGCACGGAATTTAAATAATTCAGCGCGGAATCAACATATTACATAAACACTATTCCTCGATGTGAGCGAGAAGAAAAAAAGAAAGAAATGATAACGCGCAAAAGGAAACGAAGCGTATAAATCGATTTACATTAAAATTACTCTGCTCGAATTCACTGCAGATTCCCATTCAAATTTTATTAAGTAAGTAAACACGATGTTTCTCCGTTGCTCTAAATGTGAACTTTTCATTTTTGTTTATTTATTTATTTATTTATTTTGTAGCCTAATGCAAGATGTAATTTATTTCCGCTCCTTCTTTGAGCCGCCTTTATTTCTGCATTCATTGCGCGACGCGAAAACGTAAATCAAATAAAACGCTTCCCTTTATGTTGGGAACATGCGGCTGCCACCTTCATCCTAGGTAAACCAGTTTAAAAATTAACGTGCGTAAAAAGAAGAAATACGAGAATTTCTTTGTATGCAGTCCATTTGTTTATGGTTAATGAAACTGTATTTGTTTCTGTATGGAAAAGTTTTTAATTAGTTTTGCTTAACAATCTCGGTTAATATTTATCGCTGCAAGTTTGGCGGTAATCAAACTGCAATAATTAATATTGTTTGCGTTGTTGTTGTTGTTGTTGAGGTGAAAATGGAGAGAGAGAGAATCGGAATACTGAAAGTTTCCCTTTTCCATAAATAAAAGTCGTTCGGTGTTAACAGTTCGGAACGGATGCAGCTTCCATGAAATAAACTTGGGCTTTTCAGCTCAGACGCACCGAAATCTCGGCTTTATTTACTCACACCCTTCGCAAAATCCGTCTACTACCTCGCAGCCCGCAACCTTAAAATTACCTGCATCCAACGAACATTTAATTTTCTTGATGTTTAATATTACCAACGAACATTATAAATCAGCTGGAAGAAAAAAGAGAGGTAACATTATAAAACCCACTTATTTGGGGCGCACAAATAAAAATGACCCTAAAGCCCGTATAATTCTCGCATAAAAAAAAAAGAAAATGATCCATTATTCCATAAACATTACCCACTGACCCACATTTTTTTCCCTTCCACCATCACCTCTATATATTTTCATTTTTTTTTCCTCTCTTTCTTGTTACTTCTGCTCGAAAAGCTCCGATGCAAATTGCGTTCCGTTCATAATTACGTTCGTCGCAGCACATTTTACATACGGACACACACATAGTTTTTTTTTCCACCGTTATTTATTCATCGCGATTTAATGAATGCACATGTCGGATATTCCAAGCAAAACCTCTGCAGCTGATGGAGATGTTATTGAAGTTTGAAGTTTCCCATGGGATTATTAATGACGACGACGTTTACTTTGGAAATCTAGTTTTCAATTGTTATCAAATCATTCAGTTTGTTGTTGCACGCGAACGT
>NW_017095779.1:20579-29295 GCF_001412225.1 Nicrophorus vespilloides
GTTACGAAATTATTCATGCATGCATTCAATATCTAAAGTTTAGATTTTTACTAATTATTAAATATTTAAATTCTTGTTAAATTTAAATTAGTTTTCAGTAATTGAATTTGCAGATATATATAAATCTTTCTTTAATTAAATTGTAGCAATTATAATGTTGCTGCGGACGTGCTTTAATTTATGTAATTCACCAACATTTCATACTTAATAATTTGCATTGTTACGAAATTATTCATGCATGCATTCAATATCTAAAGTTTAGATTTTTATTAATTATTAAATATTTAAATTCTTGTTAAATTTAAATTAGTTTTCAGTAATTGAATTTGCAGATATATATATAAATCTTTTCTTAATTAAATTGTAGCAATTATAATGTTGCTGCGGACGTGCTTTAATTTATGTAAACCCCGTTGTTTGTTCTCGATTTTTCCGCGTTTTCGTAATAGATAGTGGTGAGGGTTGGAGGGTAGTTAGTTTTGGAGATGTGCTGCAATGAATACCTAAAATAGTAGCGGCGGCAGAGCCGAGGGATGCCAGGAATTTAATACTCTTTCGCCTCGTCCCTGCTCTGCTTTTGCAGCAGGATGGTGGTGGTTCATATATGAAGGCAGAGGGACACCATCATGCATGGAGAGGCCAGATTAAAAGGTGATACCGGGGGGGCAGTAAAGTGCTGATTGGCCGATGGGCCGCCATTGTAAAGTGCCAATGGGCCATTAAGGCAGAGCCGGGGGGAGCCCTAAAGGAATGCCCCGAAAAGGGAGGGAAGAGCCGCGGGGGTATCTTTGGCTGACGCCGGTGGCGGTGATTCGAACACCACCACCCACCCCCTCGAACGTCACGTGCCAGTTATCCAAAACTTTGCCAATATCATAAATGGACGTGGGGGGTGAAAAGCGCAAAAAAAAGGACGATCCAAGGCGGCAGTCATTTTCAATTAGGTGGGAGTAATTGCGGCCCTTCCGAAGAGATAAATTAAAATAAACTTGTGCAAGATGGATCTCAAGAAAGTTTCTTACATCATTTCTATATAGTACAAGTTCAATACTTGATATCTACACTTTTTTTTTTAATTATATAATTATTGATTAAGACTCTGGCAAATACAAAAATTCCATTACTTTTTAACCCATTCAGGGCGAAGATATTTTTATTTTTTAATTTATTTATATTTGTTAGAAAAAAAAACTTAAGAAAATTTCTTATTTCTCGTGAAACTATAGAAAACAATTCTCTCGGTCGTTCCACCTTGTGCTGAAAGAGTTAAGCAAAATTGATGCAACTTGGACAAATTAATTCAAACTGAGAATGTTAACTAGTATTTTACAGTTGCGTGATTACTATGAAAACCACCAGATTGGTGATTAGTTTATGTTTAGTTATTAATAACTTGGGGTAAAAATGATTTTTTTTGGGTAATAGGGAAATTTCATCTTACGAAACTCAGAGAGTGGTTCTCTGACTACTTGATGTATAAACTGTGAATTGGGTTGTAGATTCTTTTAAATATAAAATTTAAAACATACCAGAAGAACCTCCAGGTTTGGCAGAGGCAATTCTTGAACTTCCATCCAATACTGTATTCAATGTGAGACCAAAGCAAATCTGTCGTCTTTTTGGTAAAAAAAATTGCTGCCATTTGCAACAACCTACCTTTGTGAACAAGACTTTTCCAGAAAACATAAAAACGAAAAACAGAAATCGATTAAACTGTATTCAAATTGCTCTTACATCAAAAAGTCCCAATTTTAAAGTAATTATATCAAACATGAAGCAACATCATGTTTCCAAAACCTGAAGGGGGAAAGTTTTCAATTAATTTTTGGTTTGTTCCAATTTAAGAATTTTATTTTGTTTGTCTATTACTATTTGTTACTATTTTCATGTAACTTTTTTTTTTATAAATATGTAAGTGCAAATTAATTCAATAAATAATGTTTATTTAAAATTTACATTGATTGTTTTCTATTCAGAATGGGGGGGGGTAATATGGACTTACGCAATAATATTTTGGATAAAATCGCTTTGTTTATTTAATGCTGTTGTGTGTAGGCAAGAGGACGATTCCAAATGTGATTCAACTGTTGTTAATTTTGTTTTATTCTTTCTTTGGTTGAGGAGTTTGATATTAAATGCGACTTTGGGGGGTGAGCGATCCTCTGGAATCGCGGTGTTGGGGGCGCAATGAATGTCTGAGTGAGCGCCCATCGCCCTTCTCCTCCCGTGTTCCAACTGCTTACACCGGGAATACCAATTTATGTAAATTGGACACAAAGAGAGAGAGAGTAAGGGCATATAAGAAGAAGCATCCCCCGTTCACCACTTCTACCCCCTCAACCCCGAAGAGCCTGCCATTTATTTAAATGAAACCACTTTGTGTGCCGCTTATATATGTTAACACAAACACAAACGATCCCATGGACAATCACCATAAACGATAAACTAAATGAATTATCCTTTTGGATGGAAGCCTCCGGGCTTCCTCTCCTCTCACCGGAACCACAAATTTAATTTCATAATTATTCTCGCATCCATCCTAAGCTCCCCTCTAAAACATTGCATAACCACAGACATTAAGTTCTGCAGCATTTATGTTTGGAATCGTTCATCAAAATAATCCAAAATCGAATTTGAAATTACAATAAATTTTTTGTTTGTTTTGTTTGGTTCTTCAATTGACGTATTTACGCAATTTTATTTCCCCCTCCGAATGAAAACCAATATTTTCGCAAAATTTCCACTTTAATTGAACTAAAATCATTCGCGGAATCATTTACAATTCAAATTCCAGTTTTCCGAAAGCCGGTTTCCAATTACCCTTTTTATTTTTATCTATATATGAGCGAGTTTTCCGTGTTATATATATACATATTTTTTTTGTGTTGGGGTTTATTCTATTTTCATTCGGGGGCGAAAGGACCGCGAAATTAATTACCAGACCAGTCCGAAAATGAAATTAATTTACCTACATAACACACAAAGCCTTCCCAATATTAATCCAGATAAAGCTCTGGTGTATAATGAAAATCATAGGAAAAGCTTCTCGTATTAATTAGTACAATTAGTAATAAATATGATCAGAAATCGCAAAATTTTATTTATAATCGTTAATTACTTTTTATGTAAATATAATTTATTATTAATATTGAATAATTCATTAGTTTTGAAGCGAATTTAAATGATTATTATTGTAATTCCATTAAATCCATGTGTTTGCGTCTCTTCTCAAACTTATTTTCAGTTAATTCAGATTTGCAGCGAGAGATTTAGAAGGTGACCAGTAGTGTTTCGGGCACTATTTAAATGCAGATTAAGCGGTGGATGCGCCGGGTAATCCAATAATTTTGCTACGAACGCGCGCGGACTAAACGCTTTGCGGTTACATAACTTTCTGCAGCAGTTTGAAGCTAAAAATAGGGCCAAATACAATTACTTACAGGAAATCCTTGTATCGTTTTTTTTTTTTTATTTGTACCTACGCGCGCATTTTTATGTAGTCGTTTTCATCCGCAAGGTATTAAAGTTTAACGAATGCTGCGGTGAAATTTGCAATTCGGATGCGTAAAAAAGAAAGAAGTGAACCTGATTGTAAACAGTTTATAAAGCAGATGGATGGAGGAGGATAGGAGACAAGGAAATGCCTATTACGCGGAGTGGCCGTAAATTCCGTAATCTTGATTTTGTTGCTCGGACATCGGGTGGAAATAAAAAGAAAATGTAGATAAGAGGAAGAGTGTGTGAGAGAGAGAGAGAGGAAAACGGGAAGAGCTTGAGAGCAGTAAAATCGACTATCGAAAGTCAATTTGTATGGTCGAAAAATAAATTGGATTCCGCTGCAAAGTGATTTAAATTCCGTGCATTCTGCAGCGCTGTGTTTGCTCCTCGCCAGTTCTCCCAAACCTCCGCTGCTGCTGCAAAAAAAAATAAAAAATATGGAAAATCAACTGGAATGAAAAATTTTAAAATGAGAGTGTTGGGAGAAGAAAAACGAGAGCGTTTCACATACCATTGTTATCAATTCATCGTCGGTGATTTGGTATGGATTTCCCAATTTTTCCGAACCGCAAAACTGGAAACGCGAATGTCATTTTTTCCATCATCAACATCATCATCATATTGGTAATAAATTCTTACGTAATTCACTTAGTTTGCGTTCAAGTTTTTGATTAATTTTGTTTACGAAAACAACAACTTGACCAAAAGTTGAAGTAACTAAAATGTTGGGTAAAAAGTAAAAAGTTCTGAGAGTTTTGTCCCATACATCTTCTGCCTTATACAAATGGTTACAAACTGTTTTCTGGCTAATCTTCAGTTACTGGGCAACTCGCATCTCGATCCAACTCGACGATTTCCATGATTTTATCAACATTTTCAACCAAGCCATGTCTCAAGTTCGATGTCTCTATTACCAGAACGGAAGTATTAGAACCAACGCTTTGATGTTGCATTCGATACTGTATTGGGTCCATAAACAACACAATTTTTTGGCCGCCTGCTCCGCTTTCTCCTTGGTCGTAGTGATTTTAAAAAATCTATCGAAGTTTCTCTTTTTTACCTCCATTTTGGAACGCTCTAACACACAACTGGATTCACTAAACAGAAAACTGACTTTTTTGAAAGCGTTATGTCGCCTTAAAGTCGCAGTGTAGAATGACAAGATGCAATGTATACATCATGAGATATGGCTCACTAAAGTCATCTAACGGAAAATGCTCAGAACTTTTTACTTCACCTATGTTTTAGCAAGTTAACTTCCTTTGATTCTGTGAATGACTTCATTTGTAATTCTGTTGTTTCCATATGACCTGCTTATTGATAGAAGTTCTTGCAATGTTATTTGTCTAGATAAGGCATGTTCTCTGATCTTGTTGTTGGTTGTTCCTTCAACTATTTCACGTTCTTCATCTAGGAAATCGTATGTTTTTTAAAGTTTTCGTAGTCTAATTTAGAATTGATCAACTTTTTCATTCCGGAAGTTGTATGTTTCGTAGATTGCGTTGGCTTTGAAGTGTTTGTTTAATGTTGCTTTTACTTCTTCATATGGAAATAATGGGGGAGTTTGTTCTAGAAACTTCGGTAAAGATTTGTATAAATCGTACAATTATCCACCACCTAGGTGTAAATGAAGCTCTTTTCCTATCCTCGTTGTTGATTGTTGCTGAAACGAGATATATTTCAAATCTGTCCATCCATCTGTCCAATTTCATTGAAAGATTGCTAATATCTCTCTCCATATCAAATTTTTCCACGAATGTTGATATCGATTCCTTGTTGGGAATTCGATTTTCCAGTCCAATTTTTTTTTTCGTGGAGAAAAATTGCTATTTTCTGCTACTGTTCTTTTCGATTTTCATTGTTTTTTATCTTCTTCGCCAAACTTTTGTTGTGTTGTTCGATGTATGTTGTTTATTCTGTGACGATTTTCCTTGATGTTTTAGCAAGTTAACTTCCTTTGATTCTGTGAATGACTTCATTTGTAATTATGTTGTTTCATATTACCTTCATATTGATAGAAGTTCTTCCAGTGTTATTTATCTAGATAAGGCATATTCTCTGATCTTATTGCTGGTTCTTCCTTCAACTATTTGCAGCAATATTTCACGTTCTAACTTTTGTTGTGTTGTTGTGAATCTTAATTTATTAACTGTTTATTTTCGGACGTGTTTTTCTCTAATTGTTTTGTTTTTATTTTTCTACTAACTAGATATTTCTAGGTGTGTACGGTGGCATACTTAGACACAACAGTAACTTCTTTCTTTTTTTTCAGTTAATTCTGAAAAGTTGGATGGGGTTTTTCGAACGCAATTTGGCCACGTTGCACTTAATGCAGGCCGGAACGGAACGCGTGATATATTAGCGAAATTAAAATTTCCCGCGTGCAGAGAGAGCAAACACTCTTTGCTTATTGTCGGAGGGAGCGCATTAGACGGTAATAGGTTTTTGATTAAATGTGTGCATTAAAATGTCGCCGTAATTCACGGCTGCAGAACCGGAAAAGCGTTTTATTATCGCACTGCATTTGTAATCCGCTTTTTACATTTTTACAATTTTTTTATATATATATATCCTTGGAAATTATTTTGATCGTTTTGTTCAACAAGTTTTTCGCTGAAAAGATGTTATGATGATTGGATAATATTTCAAGTGTTAGTAAATTTTACAGCAGCTGCGAGTAGTTTATTGTTGACCTTTAATTCCAAAAATTTTCTGAAGCGATCAGCACACAGTTCGGAAAATTTCAATAATTCAGCAAATGCACACTTCGCACATCGATTTTTCTAAGTACACTTCTGCACCAGCCGATTTCGGCTGAATTATTCCCTTCACTTACAATACCTTCCGCGACGTGCGGTCGCTCGTGATGCCCCCCGGATTTCAATTTTCGTTACGTGAATTATATACAAATCCAATTTTCGTTTCAACCAACGTCTCCGATCGATTTCACTTACTATACACACACTAACTAATACAAAACCACAATAACGGATTCATATTGCAGCGGGAAAATTGATTTATATCCTAGTTGAAATTGGAAACCGAAGAGATCTCTTTCAATTCGATTACTTTTCTAATAAGTATATTTGCAAACACGTTTCATTAAATATTTCAACAACTACACATCGCAAATACAAGTTTCAATACTCAAAATAATCTTAACTAGCACCGTTTTCCTGTAACAAGCGTTTAAAATGAAACAAAGTGCTTTAACAGTGTCAAAATCCATGTCAACAACCACAAACTTAAATGTTCAAGCTATTATCAACTTTACATTTCCTATAATTTACAATCAAAGTTGAAAAAACGTTTTTTTTTAAGTCTCTGAAAATGTTGTGTATTTCTCAATAATTATGAATGAGCGAGCAAAAATGAAAATATTGCATAATACAAATATGTATTAATTATGTGATTATGCTGAAGTTTGGATTGTACGGTTGGAATATGCTTTCTGAACAATAATAATAATGTATGGACGTATTAAAAGTTATCGGCGTAAAAGTTTCCCGAAAGTCGGTAGTTTCTTTCGCAATAAGCGAATTCCGTAATTCTCTCCGCATCAATAGGAATACGATAAACTAGACGATATGAAACTCGAGCTACTACTTTCGAAATTGCAGTAGAGGTAAAATATCGAAGCTCTATTACCGAGACATAATAAAAATGGGATGAGGGAGCAGCAGCGAGTCTACTCGTGCTTAGAGATATCTGTAGGAGAGAGGAGGACCAATTGTTGTGGTAAATTGATTGTTTGCGTTCGCATCGTAGTTTCTTCTCATTTCTTTCCTTTTTTATACGTCTGTAATGGAAATATTTGCATACTGAGAATGCATATTATTCGTGAAAGTGGATGAGGTTTGGGGGAGATGGGGACAGTCTGAAGAATATTGAGATATTATTACGCGGTGCTCGAAAGAAAATTGGATTCCTATACACAATCTCGTGGTGTTTAACTCGATAACACTCCTTTTCTATCGTTCTGTTCTTTTTCTCCTCGTTTTCTTTTTCAACATCCTCTCATTCTTAATGTATTCCGGAAAGCTTCCATTCATTTATTCAATTGTCGGTTTTGGAGGAGGTGGGTTGTTTGGATGGATGGATGGATGATAGTACATCGAGGATAGGGTGGAAGAAGAAAAAAAATGTATTCAAAGTTAAATGAAGCCGTGTTTCCATTAAATTTTTGTACTTTTAAAGCCCTCTAACAAATTGCACCGTTTAGCAGAAATAATGCGCCTATATTTAATTTGTGCCGTGAGGTAACGAGTACAAATGTCCTTGTCAGAGAACCACCCTCATCATTCTTTAAGCTTTCAAAAAGATTTATCCCCTCAATGTGTATATATATATATTGTTCACCCCTCGCTTCTTTCCATTATGTATTTTTTTTTCTTTCACTGTAAGACTTTTCGTACCTTCTGCATTGCATTTAATGCTTTGTGTTTGTTTCAGGTTCATTGGGCCCAGCAGCAGCACGAGAAGAAACGCAAGAAGCGCGACTACGCCAATCCATCCGCGTCACCCTTCAGGCAGTATTTCGGTGGAATCGCGCCCGGCGCCCAGCACGGCCAACCCAGATACAGGGCCATCCCTTCCAGGGCCTTCCCCGATCCCCTATACAAAGAACAATGGTATCTGGTAAGTTCACCTTATGATGATGATGATTTTTACGAATTTTATTTCCTCCAATATTTACCCAAACGCTCCACGATTTGCGTAGAGCGAAAATGTTCATCCCGGGTAAACATCATATGCAAAATAGTCGCCGCTCTGTTTCAGTTTATTTTCCAGTCCCGACGCTTGTTTACACGGCCTCCTGCGTACATTTTATGTCCGATTTATTGGACCCATTCATATGCAATTGGAATTTTTTCGACTGTCAATAAAACCGACTCCAACGCAAATAACCGAATCACAAAAAAAAACACACAGAATTCGCATTTTTTTTCAAATATTTTAAGCACAAAAATAATTGAAATTAAACATCGAGAATCGTAATTAATAAATCCTTTCTAATAATTAAACTTTCTTTGCAATTTTAAAAAACAATAATTACTTTTCCATTTTGTTTTTTTTGATATAAAATTTAAGACAAGAAAAGTATTGTTTTTTTATTAATTAGTTGATTGAGCAATTATGTTTCTTTTTTTTGTGGACTGGAGACATTTTTAATGATACAAATAATGCTGATGCAATGAAAAAGTCAAAATCCTTTTTT
>NW_017095779.1:29304-31452 GCF_001412225.1 Nicrophorus vespilloides
AAAAATAATTGAAATTTAACATCGAGAATCGTAATTAATAAATCCTTTCTAATAATTAAACTTTCTTTGCAATTTCAAAAACCAATATTTACTTTTCCGTTTTGTTTTTTTGATATAAAATTTAAGGCAAGAAAAGTATTGTTTTTTATTAATGAGTTGATTGAGTAATTATGTTTCTTTTTTTTTGTGGACTGGAGACATTTTTAATGATACAAATAATGCTGATGCAATGAAAAAGTCAAAATCCTTTTTTTTTCAAATATTTTAAGCACAAAAATAATTGAAATTTAACATCGAGAATCGTAATTAATAAATCCTTTCTAATAATTAAACTTTCTTTGCAATTTCAAAAAACAATAATTACTTTTCCCTTTTGTTTTTTTTTTTGATATAAAATTTAAGGCAAGGAAAGTATTGTTTTTTATTAATTAGTTGATTGAGTAATTATGTTTCTTATTTTTTGTGGACTGGAGACATTTTTAATGATACAAATAATGGTGATGCAAAAAGTCAAAATCCTTTTTTTCAAATATTTTAAGCACAAAAATAATTGAAATTTAACATCGAGAATCGTAATTAATAAATCCTTTCTAATAATTAAACTTTCTTTGCAATTTTAAAAAACAATAATTACTTTTCCATGTTGTTTTTTTTTTATATAAAATTTAAGGCAAGAAAAGTATTGTTTTTTATTAATTAGTTGATTGAGTACTTATGTTTCTTTTTTTTTGTGGACTTGAGACATTTTTAATGATACAAATAATGCTGATGCAATGAAAAAGTGAACTTGTTAAATTGTCTATAGATGGACTATTTTCTGAGTCGTTTTTAATGAGGAAAAATAAGAAAGATTGCATAATATGCAACCCAGTTTGAATTTCCAAATACTCTTGTCAATAATAGTAATAACAATATGCACACCAAGGATTTGGCACGTGATTCCAAAAATAATAGGCGGCTGCTGTTGCCAATCATCCGAATAATAACTGCCATCGATCCTCGCGCCGTGTAAATCAAACCTTCGAAGGTGGCGTTGCTTCATGAGGGTTGAATAGGTGAATCGGGAATTATAATTTAACTTCGACCATTAAGCCGAAAGCTCCATGAGGACTTAATCGAGTCCCATTGAGAGAGAGAGAGTTGCAATTCTTACATCGTTCCGATGCGATTACCCTTGAAAATTAGAGGAGTAGAGTAAATCCGAGAAGAGGATAGGAGATGGAAAACGCGCCAACAGCTGGCGCTGCTTAAGGATCACGGGGAGTCTATTATCCTGAAGGATGTGACACCGATAACCACGGGACTGGAACTCGAGACGGATGATAAATCATCTCTTTTCCACCTCCGAATATATTTGCGAATATTCCACCTTCGTTTCTTATCCAACAGTAGAAAAAAAAACTAGTATATTTTCCGATCGACAATTTTTAGCGATAATATACATGAAAATCGGGTAAACACTAAAAAAAAATATTAAATGCAGAGAAATATGCTTTAATAAATTTATATTTATTATTATTATTGTTCGATCGTCGTTCGAGACTATAAAATTTGATGAAGTTAATTAAGATCGCTGCGCGCTTTTATTGCGTTTTACAAAAGGCGAATAATAAATTTAATTTATTGAGGGGGAGGTAATAAAATCCGCTCGACTTCAATTACGCAAGTTATAAATATGGCCCGAACGTCGTACCTACGACGACGACGATCCAATTTTATATGTTTCGTTCAAACTCGACATGAAATACGCATCCAAACGGAATTGTTCAGTTCATATAACGATTGATTTTCATTCTCGAAAACTATAATACATAGAATGAATCCAAAAGATGCATATGAAAGCTGAATGTTTGGGGAATCTAGCAAGTATTCTTGTATTACTCTGGTTTTAGCCGTTAGGCTGTAATTCACGTTTAAAGTTGAGAAAATGCTCGAAAAAGCAGTGTTTCCACATTTTATTGATTTTCTCGAAAACTATAATACATATAATGAATCAAAAAGATGCATATGAAAGCTAAATGTTTGGGGAATCTAGCAACTATTCATGTATTACTGTTGTTTTAGCCGTTCGGCTGTAATTCGTGTCCAAAGTTGAGAAAATGCTCGAAAAAGCAGTGTTTTCACATTTCATTGATTTTTTCGAAAACT
>NW_017095779.1:31500-31709 GCF_001412225.1 Nicrophorus vespilloides
AAAGTTGAGAAAATGCTCGAAAAAGCAGTGTTTCCACATTTCATTGATTTTCTCGAAAACTGTTATACATAGAATGAATCCAAAAGATGAATATGAAAGCTGAATGTTTGGGGAATCGAGCAAGTATTCATGTATTACTCTGGTTTTGGCCGTTTGGCTGTAATTCACGTTCAAATTTGAGAAAATGCTCGAAAAAGCAGTGTTTTCAC
>NW_017095779.1:31730-31982 GCF_001412225.1 Nicrophorus vespilloides
AAGTATTCATATATTACTGTGGATTTAGCCGTTTCGCTGTAATTCACGTTGAAAGTTGAGAAAATGCTCGAAAAAGCAGTGTTTTCACATTTCATTGATTTTCTCGTAAACTATAATACATAAAATGAATCCAAAAGGTGAATATGAGAGCTGAATGTTTGGGGAATCTAGCAAGTATTCATATATTACTGTGATTTTAGCCGTTTCGCTGTAATTCACGTTCAAAGTTGAGAAAATGCTCGAAAAAGCAGT
>NW_017095780.1:0-14491 GCF_001412225.1 Nicrophorus vespilloides
AAATGGATGAATCCACAGCAATGTATGAATACATGTTACATTCCCCAACTCTTTAGCTTTCATATGCATCTTTCGATCCAATCCATCTATAATAGTTTAAGAGAAAATCACTAATATGTGAAGACATTACTTTTTCGAGCGTTAATTCTTTGTTAATTCATTTATGAACGCGAATTACAGCCAAACAGCAATATTTCAATATTCGACACATTCCCCAAATATTATACTTTCATGCACATCTTTTAGATCCATTCTAACTACTATAGTTTCTGAGAAAATCACTGAAAGGTGAAGATAAATAAATTTTTATCCTTACAATTGTTCCAGTTATGGGAAAATTGAGTCATGAATTCGTTGATATTACGATGCGGAGTTATAAACTTGTGTCTCTATTCTTGTGTGGCTGCAATTTCCAATGAAAGTGAGTGGGTGGATATGTGGAGCAGAAGATGCCACGCCGAGCGAATAATCAATTTTAACACTCGCAGGTTTAATGGAAAGAAAATACACACACACGTTCAATTATGGAAGGGTTGCCACGTAATAAATCGATTGAAAGTAGTGTGCGTTGGAGAGAGAGAAAGAGAAAGATAGATGTGAGTGTGTGTAGAGTAGAAAAGGATGAAACGGGAAGAAAAAGTGGGAATCCCTGCGGAGTTGGAGGCGGACGCTTTTCCTGCCTCCCTCCGCATAACGATCAAATAATAATTTCCTCAATTTATTTAATTTTTAAAACGGGACGAGGCAAAAAGATACGGACGTTCTCTTTTCCCGAGTTTACTGTTTGAAATACGGACGCAGTGTAATTCCTCTCCGCTAAAGTAGATAATAAATTTCGAGAGCACTTTTCTTCCTCTCTCTCTCTCTCTCTCTCTATTTCCACCCTTACTCGTCTTTACTCAACCACCCTAACGCTCATGAAGAGTGAGACTAGTGCATAAAGTAAAATTATCCACTTGCATCGATCATCATGATTAAGTCCACTATGTTACACGCAAAAAATACGAAGAAATGAAACGATTTCTTCTAAGTGAAAAAGTTTATTATCTAATGAGCTATTTGGAGAAACCAGACGCGACTATTTTCACTTCAGTACTAAATCATTTGTTCTAAATAATTCAAAGAATTTACAAAGAAAAAACTATATTTAATTTATAAATTGTCAAATTTAATTTTAACCATAAATTTCAAAAGTTGTCATACATCAAATGTCCATATGTGCAAAGTATGATTGATATAATAAACAATAGATGGCGTTACACAATTTCGCCAGTTTCTTTCGAATGATCAAGATAGTCTTCAATTAAAATGTAACCATAAATGTCAAAAGTTGTTGTCATACGTCAAATGTCAAAATTTGCAAAATATGATTGATATAATAATCAAGAGATGGCGTTACTTCTTATTACACATCCACAATCCTCACTTAGCTTGTGTCTGTGCACAATTTCGCCAGTTTCCGTCGAATGATCAAGACAGTACTTCTTCAATTAAAATGTAACCGTAAATGTAAAAAGTTGATGTCATACGTCAAATGTCAAAATTTGCAATATTATCCTGTGTCTGTTCACAATTTGGCAGAATGATAAGGATAATACTTTTTCAATTATAAATTTAGAAAAGTTCTGAAGGAGATGACATTTCGTAAATTAAATTTTAACTGTCAATGTCAAAAATTGATGACATACGTCAAAATGACATTATTTGATATTGACATATCTTACTGATGACAGCTAAAATTGAGTAATTGAGCATTAGATACAGATAGGAATTAAAATTAGTTACCAAGTTAACAAGTATAAAGTTTATGCAAAATTGTGTGTATAAAGCTGGGTACACACTATTCCGGATATGAAATATACTGTTATTGATTATCATTGTAGAAAAACGAAACTGAATTGGTTATGTGATTATAGCAGTTGGTACACCTGACACACTTATGTCACATATCTTAAACAGCGTGGACGCAACTTAATATTTCAACTTGAGGACTTAAATACTACCATGTATTGGATTAATAAAGATTTAGGCAGTTGGATTCTGCACGAAATCGAATCGTCTGTACAATTTTCACGTCGACGCTATTATTTCATGTTTTGCTTGTAAATTTCCGATAATAATTAAACAGCAGTTGACCGAAGGGCAAAATTTCGCCGAAAACCGAACATTCGACGTGGAAATTATGTTTAATAATTAACAATAATCAACGTGTTTTCCCATATTTTTTTTTCCACTCACTCACTAACTAAATCCCTGCGGCATTAATTTCGCGCGGAAAAATCATTTTCCGAGCAAATTTCGCGCGACGACAGTATTAACGTTTTGCAGTCGCATTTTCATTGATTATATGAATGGATTTTATGTTTTTGATTAAATTCACGTGTTTTTTTTTCTCTGTCCGTTTGTTTGTTCAGTTCGATGAATAAATAATTTCGTGGAAACCTCATTTCATTTGCAAACGAATTTTAATGATTTAGAAAACTTCGATCCGCCAAATTAATATTACATCGGTTTAGCGCGGTAATTTCATCTGTTCATTTGTTTTGTTTGTTTGTTTGTTTGTTTGTTTGTTTTATGCTTTTTGTATCGTATGAAAATTCATACGCTTGTTGATGGATTTAATTTACTGCAATGAAATAGAAACAAAAAATAGTACAATTTGTAAAACTGTAATGAACGAGAGATGGCGCTACAAAAGTTACACATTTTACAACATTTGACATAAAAAATACAGTTTTGACAGTCGTGTCAACTGCAACTAGATCTGATTGCCTACTATACTGTCAAATGTTTATATTAGTTGGTACATCCTGTTACATATTAGTGTAATTTGTTAACACAAAACTTCACTTAAAATAATCGAGAGATGGCGCTTACAAAAGTTAAAAATTTTAAGATAAGAAACGTAAATTTTTGACAGGCGTACCAACTTGCAATTGGACTTTAGTATATTTGACCTAAAACGCTCCACAGATGGCGCTTTTTACAACTACAATTATTATCAGTTGATACACTTTCATTGAAATCTCAAATCACGTACGCAACATTAGATATAAATATATAAACTCTATATGGATCAATTATTGTTTCTCTAATAGAAAAAAAGTTTCTTGCTGTGGTTTCTGTTTCTTCCTCAAGGGAGACGAGTAGAAGACGATGAGACAAGGTAGCTTTTATTTGGTGCGAGTCAATATTTACGTTATTTTTGCCAACAAATATTGCCCTGTTTGGGGAATAAATATTGCCTTTCGGTCTCCAAAGAAGAAAGAAACATCTCTCCGCAAAGAGCAAACAAATTAAGGAGTCTTCAAGAATGCGAATACCATTGTATCGTTCGCTCAATTACCATTTATTATTCCTTCATCAAATTTATTTTTCTTCTGTGTGTATTCCGAATTTCGAAACAATGATATTTAAATGACTTTCTGCTTATTAAGGGATTGTTTGATTTTTTTTTTCGATGATTAATTTTTTATTATTTCAATTTTCGTGGTAAATTTCCAGAAAACCAAAGATCTCACAGAGATACTATTACTCTTATATTATTCCTTATATTCTTACCTTTAAACTACATATTCAATATTGAACCTAACTATTTTGGTTTTAGAGAAATTTGATAAAATGTAAAGAGTTGTTAATTTTTTATTACTTCGATTTTCGTGGTGAATTTCCAGAAAACCAAAGATCTCACAGAGATACTATTACTCTTACATTATTCCTTATATTCTTACCTTTAAATTACATATTCAATGTTGTACCTAACTATTTTGGTTTTAGAGAAATTTGACAAAATATAAAGAGTTGTAAATTTTTTATTACTTCGATTTTCGTGGTAAATTTCCAGAAATCCAAAGATCTCACAGAGATACTATTACTCTTATATTATTCCTTATATTCTTACCTTTAAATTACATATTCAATGTTGTACTTAACTGTTTTGGTTTTAGAGAAATTTGACAAAATATAAAGAGTTGATAATTTTTTATTACTTCGATTTTCGTGGTGAATTTCCAGAAAACCAAAGAACTCACAGAGATACAATTACTCTTATATAATTCCTTATAGTCTTACCTTTAGACTACATATTCAATATTGTACCTAAATAGTTTGGTTTTGGAGAAATTTGACAAAATGTATAGAGTCGTCGTATTTTTTTTTTTACTTTAAATATGTCGGTAAATTGCGAAAGAAACAAAAGTTTCATATAAAGACCAATACACACTTATTATTCCGTATAATTTTAAATTTAATATGCATGTTTAATAATTTACCTACTTTGGGTAGTTCTCTAGAAATTGTATAAAATGTAAAAGTACTACTTTTCCAAAGATTAACTTTACTTTAACTTGAAAACTAAATTACAAGAATACCACAAGTTTCACTGAAATTCTGTTTCATCCAAATTATTCCCTACAATTTAAGGTTTTATATGAATATTCAATATTTTATATATATTTCGTGGTTGTCTAGAAATTTGATAAAATTTAAGACATTGCTTAACATTTAATTACTTGAGTTTTGACTTAAATTACAAGAAAACCATAAGAGTTACACAAATACCATTAGACTTAAATTAATCCCTATACTTTTAACATTAATATACATATTCAATATTTTATCAACCTAAAGTAGTTTTCGAGAAATTTGTTAAAATGTAAAGACACTTGTAAATTAATCCATCGTTCTTCTTTCTGACATATCGCGACTTTAATTCACAGCATACTTTCTATTTAATTAATCTTCTGAAAAGCGCACCCCATCCCCATGAAACTCGATACTTAATTTCAAATAATTCTCCAGCTAACTCCTGCCAACCCTCTCTATACATTCGCTTTCCCTGCGTCCACGTTTCATTATCGTCTTCAAAACGTTCGCAATGATTTATTAAATTCCCATCGTAATTAATTCACTCAGAGAAAGAATGTGTGTGTGAGAGAGAAAGAGAGAGAGTGAGAGAGACACGGAGTGTAATTAGGAAAAAATATTTATCTTTGACAAATTACAGCTCAAAAATTTAATAATTTCATCAAATGCACGTAGAAAGAAAATATACAATTACAATCATATTTCTTGTTAAATATCATTTTTTCTGACGTTTTATACGCGAATAAGTCATTTATCAAATGTTGGCAATCTGCTAATCGTTAGAACACATAAATGGCTGAAAATTCAAAATTTCACCAACAGATGGCGCCTGAGTAGATATCGATTACAATTGATATTACTTTGTGTAAGTAAACTTAAATCAATTCGTCGAATCGTAAAGTAAATGAAATAATGTAGTATCATATAATAATAACAATAACAGACGAACTGTGATGTAATTTATAAGATGAAATAAATCATCGCTCGTAAAGTATGATTCCGCGTTTGCTTCAGTGGACGTCTCTTGCGAAGGGACCCGTTTTTATTTTATGTTTTATCATTTATTACGTTTCGTCTGAAAGTCGACTCTGTCTTCGGTAATATGGATTATACAATTTTTTTTGTGTGTCAGTGTTTGTGTGTAAGTTTGCGCGCGCGTTCGCCCGTGGCTCTCTGCTAAATGAGTCTGGGGTTTCTTCTGTCTGATCTGGCTTTTCGGTGCGGCGAAGAGACAAAGTATACTCTTTACTTTACTTTTTTTTTTTGGTTCAAAACGAAGATGGACATACGCAAAAAAGATGAGAAAGAGAGAAAGAGAAAAGAGGGATTTTCTTTGGAGCTTTCAACGTATTAAACCCCGTCGTGGAAAGAGGATGAGGAAAGAGCGAGGACGCACGACAATATTTGAATAGGGCCAACTAATAATAGTGGATGCAAAAAGCACGACCTCCCCTTTTTGCTTAAGCTTTTTCGTTTCTTTTCTGCAGAGAAAATTAAATTTACTACAATTCCATTAAAAAAAAAATTTGACAATAAATTGCAAAAATACCACACATTTCTCACGAATTATATTGTACTCAAAGTTTTCCGTATAGTTTTAGCTGTAATATACATTTACAATATTGTATCTGTCTTTTGTGGTTTTCAAGATATTCGAAATAATGGGAAGGTATTGCATTCTTTTAACACTTACCTTTTCCATTACTTCAATTTTTACTATAAATTGCAAAAAATCCAAGCATTTTACAAAGATTCTATTATACTTATATACATATAGTTTTAGCTTTAATATGTATGTACAATATTTTATGTACCTTTTGTAATTTTCAAGGAATTTAATAAAACATTCACATTTTATTTTGCTTTTTTTACTAATTACCTTGACTTCAATTTGAAATTGCAAGAATTCCTCGCATTTCACTTAAACTCTATTTTGCTTGAATTTTTCTTTATAGTTTTAGCTTTAATATGTATGAACAATATTTTTGCTATCTTTTATGGTTTTAGAGATATTTGATAAAATATGAAGACATTGCTTTTTTAAATAATTATCTTTTTTTTTACTTCATTTTCTTGTTCTATAAATTACAAAAATACCACACGTTTCCCAAAAGTTCTATAATACTTACCGTATTCCTTATAATTATAGCTTTAATATGAATTTACAATATTTTATCTGTCTTTTGTCGTTTTCAAGAAATTCGAAAAAAAAAGGCAATTCTTTTTTGATCACTTACTTTTACCATTACTTCAATTTTGACTATAAATATATAAAAAATCCACGCGTTTTCATTATACTTGTATTTTTATTTATAGTTTTAACTTTAATATGCATGTAGAACATTCTTGCTATCTTTTGTAGTTTTCGAGAAATTTGATAAAATATGAAGGCATCACTACTTCAATTTTGACGGTAAATTGCAAAAATTCCACGCGTTTCACATATAGTTTATTATACTTGTATTTTTCTTCATAGTTTTAGATTCAATATGCACATACAATATGTTTGATATCTTTCTTTACTTTCAAGAAATTTGATAAAATATGAAGGCATTGCCTCTTCAAGACTTACTTCAAGTTTTACTAAAAATTACAAGAATACCACATGATTCACAAAGATCTCTATTATACTTATAGTTTTCCTTATAGCTTCAGCTTTAATATGCATTTACAATTTTTTAAATGTCTTTTATGGTTTTCAAGAAATTTAAAAAATAGTGAAGGCATTACATTTTTGAACA
The DNA here is from genome assembly GCF_001412225.1 of Nicrophorus vespilloides. Classification (NCBI taxonomy): domain Eukaryota; kingdom Metazoa; phylum Arthropoda; class Insecta; order Coleoptera; family Silphidae; genus Nicrophorus; species Nicrophorus vespilloides. Next base: position 7,107 of record NW_017095780.1, read on the forward strand.
CTTACCTTTTCCATTACTTCAATTTTGACTGTAAATTACTAGAATCCCACATATTTAACATATATTTTATTGTGCTTGTAGTTTTCCTTATAGTTTTAGCTTTAATATACATATACAATAATTTATCTATCTTTCTTGGTTTTCAAGAAATTCGATAAAATGTTAATAGACAGCTTTTTCAGTTTAACATTAAATTACAAGAAAAACAGAAGTATCAAATGAATGTTAATATAATAAAATTATTTCCTCTAGTTTTAGTTGTTATATGCATATTGAATAACGTATCTACTTTGCATAGTTCTTGAGAAATTCGATAAAACGTTTATGATATTTTTCATGAATAATTCTGTTTACGGTTGTATTCAATGGGATTTGGATTTGTATCTAAGATGTTTTATACAAAAAATTGTTATGACGAATATAAAAGTGGAAAATCCATGGAAAGAATAGGAAACTCGAAGAGTGAGATTTCCTCACTGTGTCGCAAAAATTGATCGCACAGTTTCCCCCAACAAAACTGCACAAAACTTAGTTTCATCATCTTTCAATTCCGATGGAAACACCAATTCGGAGAAGACAGTAATACGGAGGTGTACATTTTCACGAACGATGAACAATCGTTGCAAGAAACCAGCGATCTCGACTAATTAATTGAGTTTCTCTGGAAAATTCGATGATCCCAACCGCATCAAGTTTCCTCGAGATGTTCCTTTTGTTTCAGTCGTTTCTCGATTGTTTCTCCAATGTTTATTCATTTGTTTCATCCTGTTCGCCACCCCGGGGGGGTTTTCTCCTTTATTCCGATGCGAACAGAAGACGAGCGTTGTGAAAAATTGTTTTTCATTCGGGAAAAGGACAATCGCTGAAATGCATTTTAATGCGGCTCTTGTTTCAAGTCCGGAATAAAAGAAGTGCGTATGAACAAAAATTTAAAACAAAATTTGAACAAAAAACAAAACATGTTTCTTTTGTTTGTTTGTAGTTGTTTTGTTTCTATGTGCGCTCGAAATTCTCGTACATTTTTTTTGTTGTTGTTGTTGTGTATGAACATTAATTTGGGCCGGAGGCGGCGTTGCATAATGAGCAGAACAGTCGTAACTCCGTCCGAACGTTTCGCGTTTCCTTAATTTCATTCCTCTCCGTTTTATTCCCATCTGCATTGAACTTTATTCCAAGTAATTTACATAATATGCTAAAAAAAAAATAGACAGTCTATATACCTAAAAAGAACGTTCACATTCAGCCTTAGAGGTAATGAAAATAACTATATATTTGAATTGTTGAAACAGTTGAAATTTACAGTCAATTTGTTCAATTGTAAAAAGTTATTGTTTTTTGTATCTGTATGTAAACGTTCATTAAACTTTTGCACGTAATTACAAATACATTTTATTGTTTTTTTATTAAAGTAGTTACAAAACGGACACTAGATGGCGTCTTAATAATTGATGTTAATCAACAGATTATAGTTAGTTAAATCGAGTCTCAAATGCAAGTAACATATTCAACGATTTTCAAAAAAACAGTTACAAAAAAGGATACTAGATGGCGTACAATTAACATAATATGCTAAAAAAATGAACAGTTTATATACCTAAAAAGATCGCTCACATTCAGCTTTAGAGGTAGTGGAAATAACTATATATTTGAATTGTTCACAGTTGAAATCTACAGTCGATTTGTCCAATTATAATAAATAATTATTTTTGTTGTTGTTACCACTAATCTGTATGTAAACGTTCATTAAACTTTTGGTACGTAATTACAAATACCTTCTGTTGTTTCAAACATTATTTACTCGCTTCTGTGTATAATTTAGCGGCAAGAACTGCTGCTTCCAAACACTCGACTCAACTTGTTTTTACTTTAATTAACCTGAAATCTGTACGAATTTGCAAGCAGGTTAATTGCTTTACCAAAGTTCCGCGCTTTTCAATAATCCCATTTCGCATATTTACATTACCTTTAAGTTTGCCGAACGGCAGCAAGTCCCATACAGATCGTACGCCATCTATCGAAACATTCACCGAACTGAATTCAACTACATCATTTACATTATTAATTAAATTTACGATATTTTTTTTAAAGTTTTATTTTGCTACGTCTGACTGTTGATGAATTTAAAGCAATTTTATGAATTGTATAAAAAAAATTAATTAAAAGTGAATGGATTTTTGTGAGGAAAATCAGGATTTTTCTCAAACCAGAAAGGACCGAGTATTTTTCTTCTTTTTTTTTGTGCGCTCGTTAATTAGTGTTTCCTACTGAAGTGGCTCCTTTTTTCTGTGTTTGTGTGTGCGTTCTTTTGAGAGGAAGGAACAATTCCGGTCGGTGGATTCGAAATTTGCGAGCAATTAGTCGCCAGATTCGAGTATGCAGGAAACGAAATCCTGCTGTTTTCTGGGGCTCGACGAAGGAAGTGAAAAAAAAAAACGTATAATAATAAAATTGAAATCGCAATGAATGCGAGCGAAAAACGGACAAAAGGTCCTTTATTTGTCCCAATTTCTAAAGATCATTCAATACGAAAGAGAGAAATACTAAGGGAGAAAGAGTATGTGTTTGTGATGTACAAAAGATAGACAAATACAGAACGAAAGATGATGAAAAATCGAGTGCATCGATAATTTCCAATATAACTACTGCAATTAGTGACTTAAAATTAGCTTAATTTTGTCAATGTCTTATGATACTATTTCACTAGATACTTTTTTTTTTTGTTTCATTTCCTTTCAACTCAATTTATTTAACTTTTACAAACTGTCGAACATCAAATAGAAATACGCCATCTAGTATCCTTTTTTGTAACTATTTTTTAAAAAGCAAAAAGCTTTGACAAATTGTTGAATATGTTACTGACCAGTAACTAACTTTAATCTGTTGATTAACATCAATTATCAAGACGCCATCTAGTCTCCGTTTTGTAACTACTTTTGGGAAAAAAAACATTTACTTTTGGTAAAAGTTTAAATTTGTAACTAAATTCAAATGTATTTTAAACTCGCATTAATGAACTTTAATAAACTGTCAAACTTTTAATTTCAAGACGCCATCTTTAGTACTCTTTTTGGAATTATTTTTGAAAAATCTTTTACTTTGACAAAATGTTGAATATGAAACTAGCATCCAAATGAAATTCGATACTGTTTTCACTTAACTTTAATAAACTGTCACATATCGTATATGAAAACGCCATCTGTTGTCAGTTTTTAAATTATTATTTTTTAATCATTAACTTTGGGTAAAGTTTAAATATGTAACTAACAACAAAATCCAATTTGAGTCTCACACTCGTAAACTTCAATAAACTATCATTGAGCTTCAAGACGCCATCTAGTATCCCTTTTGGAACTAATTTCTGAAAAATCATTTACTTTAGGAAAAACTTGATTATATGTAAATATATAATCATTATTGAAATACAATACGAGATATCCATTATTTAATATTAATAAACTACCAAAGAACGCCATCTGACATCAATTTAATAACTAATTTTTGAAAATTAACATAAATTTCCTTTTCATTTCATCCAAACATAACAAGAAACTTTAGTAAACTGTCAAACATCAAATATTGATACGCCATCTGTCGTCCATTATAAAACTAATTTTTGTATAATTTTCGTTTTATGCGAATTAGATTTTTTTTATAGCGAAATGACTACGAATAATGGAGTAAATTCAGACCGCAAAGTTCCGTTGGACGCATTTCATTCACGTGCAATTGTCGCCTCGCCTCGCGTTGATGAGACTCCGCTTGTATTTTCAACGAAATTTTTGCGGAACGTAATCGAAATAATTCATTGCGATGAACACTACACGCTAAAACATTTGCATTCTACCTTACCCTGTCTCTACCAGTTCTCCAGCGTTATTTTATATTTCCGTTATTTACACAAACGCCACCAGGAAAAACTTTACACTGTATTTATACGCGCATCTCATCAGAAAAAAAAACATAGAGGATTATAAAACGTATGCATGTAGGAAAGTTGGTTATTTGGAATAAGTTAGATTAATTGATATTTAGGTTAGGATAACTTAGGTTATGTAAGTAATGTTGTGTTTTGAAGGTTGCCATTGTTCTTGAAAAAAAAAAGAGGTTATGTTAATTAATTTTAGGTTAAGATGTCTTAGATTACGTCAGTTAATGATAGGTTAGGTTGTATAAGGTTATGTTAGGTTAGGTTATGGTATTGAAGACATATACTACCATATCACGTTGTGAAGATAACGAAAGTTAAGCAACTTTTTGTGCGGGTAGTTAATGTTAGGTTGAGATGTCTTACATTACGTCAGTTAATGATAGGTTAGGTTGTATAAGGTTATGTTATTGAAGACAAATACTACCATATCACGTTGTGAAGATAACGAAAGTTGAGAAACTTTTTGTAAGTAAATCAGAACTTATATACTTAAAATAAATTGATGTTAAAATCATAAAATTTTCATTACTTACTTACATTTCTTTTGTAAATGTAATAAATCCGTACTGAAGAATACACGTCTGACTAAGTACATCGAATATTTGATTTGTTTTTCATCTTTGCAGTAGAAAATAAATAAAATCGAAAGAGATTCATGTGAACTGACGGATAGCGTTTTGATTCCACGTGGAAAACGTAAAAATACAGGTGGAAGATTCTAACGTGCCGGAAGTGAAATGTTTTCCGGTTCGCTCTCCCAAATCAATGCCTCGTATACATAAATACATCAGAACGCACACACACACACACATATATCTCTCTTTCTGTTGCACAAGCTGAAACATGAAAAATATTTATACTTTTTTTTTGTCTGTTTGTTTGTTATAAAGCATAAATATTTAAGGAGCTTTTCGGAATGAATAATGGAAGATGAACGGCTTTCGCGCATAAAGCAAGGCCCCATATAATGCGAGAGTGCCGGAAGGGTGTGAGTATGAGGGAGAGAATTGTAATGAGATTAGAGTGAGTTTGAGAGAGAGATGAGAGAAGATATTTCAATAATTTTGGCTGCAGGCGTTGAAACAGTGCGGAGCTGCGGATCGACCTCAAAACCGTGTTCGTAAATACACATAAATCTGTTGATTTTCCCAACCGTATTCCGATACGTCCGATACTTTTCCGATATCACACTACAAACTATGAAATATGATGACTATCAAGGGTTATCAACTGTCACACACGCAAGTAGTGGTCAAGAATTAGTGTAAAAATGGCAGATGTCAGACACGTAAACTGACACAAGTCACGTGATCATGTCATTTGAATTGGCAATATGATTATGTATTGCTAATTCCAACTGTCAAATAACTGTCAGAAATGTCATTATAAATTGCTTCATGACAGATGATTAACTATTTATAAATAATTTAGATCAAGTAATTTGGATGGAAAATGCATAATGAATAAAAATTCCAACTGTCAAATAACTGTCAGAAATGTCATTATAAATCGCTTTATGACAGATGATTAAATACTTATAAATAATTTAGATCATGTGATTTGGATAGAAAATTAAGGGTAACTGCATAATGAAAACAAATTTCAACTGTCAGAAATGTCATAAGAAATTGCTTTTTGACACATGTTTAAATACCTATAAGTAATTTGTATAGAAAGACCAATTGTCAGAAACGTCATATAAATTGCTTTTGACATATGATTAACTATTTATAAATAATTTAGATCAATTCCAACTGTCAAATAACTGTCAGAAACGTCATTATAAATTGCTTTATGACAGACGATGAAATACATACAAATAATTTAGATCATGTAATTTGGATGGACAATTAAGGGTAACTGCATAATGAAAACAAATTTCAACTGTCAGAAATGTCATAAGAAATTTATTTTGGACAGATGTATAAATACTTATAAATAATAGAAATCATGTAATTTATATAGAAAGACCAATTGTCAGAAACTTCATAATAAATTGTTTTTGACATATGATTAAATACTTATAAATAATTTAGATCAAGTAATTTGGATGGAAAATGTATAATGAATAAAAATTCCAACTGTCAAATAACTGTCACTAACGTCATTATAAATTGCTTTATGACATATGATTAAATACTTATAAATCATCATGTAATTTGGATGGACAATTAAGGGTAACTGCATTATGAAAACAAATGTCACCTGTCAGAAATATCATAATAAATTGCTTTTCGACAGATGTTTAAATACCTATAAGTAATAGAAATCATGTAATTTGTATAAAAAGACCAATTGTCAGAAACGTCATAATAAATTGTTTTTGACATATGATTAACTAGTTATAAATAATTTAGATCAAGTACTGTGGATGGAAAATGCATAATGAATAAAATTTCCAACTGTCAAATAACTGTCAGAAATGTCTTTATAAATCGCTTTATGACAGACGATTAAATATTTATAAATAATGAAGGTCATGTAATTTGGATGTAGAATGCATAATGAATAAAAAAACTCACCTGTCAAATAACTGTCACAAACTTCAGAATAAATCTAATTTGGATGAGTAATACATAAGGAATGAAAATTCTAACTGTCAGAAATGTCATAATAAATCGCTTTTTGACAGACGATTCTGTGAATTTAATTTATTTTGAACGCATCCGTCGTATAAAAAAATTAAATTCTGCATAGATGTGAACGTTTGATTAAATGATATAACATTGTAATGCAACGAGTGGAAATGCGCAAGCAAAGCTCTGCGTAAATTTTGGCAGTTCGAAAGGCATTTGCATAAACCTGAAATGAACATTTTGCGTGTAAATCATCAAGCGGAAATTCCAATTAACCGACGGTGTTCGACTCGCATCATTGTTACAGGAAATTATTAATAATAGTAATAATAATTAAAGGTTCGATTTTGCGGTGGCGTTGTGAAAATCTGCACCGGACACATCAAAGCACATCTTCTCGTGCAACATGAAATGGTTGCAACTGGCGAACGAGTCGGTTTTCCCCCGGGAGCATCGGTAATTATTATATTTTCATCCGTTTGAGCTTATTGAAAATTGCGTTCCGTTACATGGTAGCCAATATGTGCGCATTTCTGTAGTTGTATTTACATGGATGTTATTGATAATTGGAAAATATACATCAATTGAAAAGTTTTAAATATAAAAAGGAGAGAGAGAAAGAGAGAAATATTGGTTATATCAATCTTCGAAACGTCGATTCTTTGTATGTGGTAGTAATAGTTTATAGACGAAGTTGGCAGGAAATTGATGCATTGCTTCGGGAAATAAGAGTATTTACTTAAACAAAAATTAAATATCATACTACATAAAAGATGGGATAATTATTATTTTATGCTTATACTATCTCTACTTCATAATTCCATATCAACTACATCAACTACATCAACTACATCAGATGTAGTTGATGTAGTTGATGTAGT
>NW_017095781.1:0-1154 GCF_001412225.1 Nicrophorus vespilloides
TATTTTTGTAAATTTCCATTTTTTTTTCTTCAAAATTTCAAAACCTCAAACCAAAAATTAATATTGAAAAATCAAAATTTCTTCCAATTATTGCAAATAGTTTATTTATAAGTATTTTTGCAAGTATTTTCAGACTCAAATTAGTTCATTATTGACTACATAATCAATAATAATCAGACAATCAGCAAAAAAACTATATTTTTACAATTATTTTGGGACTTATTTTTATCAAATTTATTTAATAAATTTTTCTTTTATAAACGAACACTTGTAAACTCTTTGTTTTTTTTTATTTCAAAGTCACTCTTTGTTCGTTCAATTTGGAAAATTTAAATATTTTTTTACTTGTGTAAAGAAAAGTTTGTCAAGTTTAATTAATTAGTTTAAATATTTTTGTAAATTTCCATTTTTTTCTTCAAAATTTCAAAACTTCAAACCAAAAATTAATATTGAAAAATTTAAATTTCTTCCATTTATTGCAAATAGTTTATTTACTGAGATTTATAAGAGTATTTTTGCAACTATTTTTAGACTCAAATTAGTTCATTATTGACTACATAATCAATAATAATCAGACAATCAACAAAAAAACTATATTTTTACTATTATTTTGGGACTTATTTTTATCAAATTTATTTAATAAATTTTTCTTTTATAAACGAACACTTGTAAACTCTTTTTTTTGTGTTTCAAAGTCACTCTTTGTTCGTTCAATTTGGAAAATTTAAATATTTTTTTTTACTTGTGTAAAGAAAATTTTGTCAAGTTTAATTAATTAGTTTAAATATTTTTGTAAATTTCCATTTTTTTTTCTTCAAAATTTCAAAATTTCAAAACTTCAAACCAAAAATTAATATTGAAAAATCTAAATTTCTTCCAATTATTGCAAATAGTTTATTTACTGAGATTTATAAGAGTATTTTTGCAAGTATTTTCAGACTCAAATTAGTTCGTTATTGACTACATAATCAATAATAATCAGACAATCAACAAAAAAACTATATTTTTACAATTATTTTGGGACTTATTTTTATCAAATTTATATAATAAATTTTTCTTTTATAAACGAACACTTGTAAACTCTTTGTTTTTTTTTTATTTCAAAGTCACTCTTTGTTCCTTCAATTTGGAAAATTTAAATATTTTTTTTTACT
>NW_017095781.1:1301-23355 GCF_001412225.1 Nicrophorus vespilloides
TTGTAAACTCTTTTTTTTTGTGTTTCAAAGTCACTCTTTGTTCGTTCAATTTGGAAAATTGAAATATTTTTTTTTACTTGTATAAAGAAAAGTTTGTCAACTTTAATTAATTAGTTTAAATATTTTTGTAAATTTCCATTTTTTTTTTCTTCAAAATTTCAAAACTTCAAACCAAAAATTAATATTGAAAAATCTAAATTTCTTTCAATTATTGCAAATAGTTTATTTACTGAGATTTATAAGAGTATTTTTGCAAGTATTTTCAGACTCAAATTAGTTCATTATTGACAACATAATCAATAATAATCAGACAATCAGCAAAAAAACTATATTTTTACAATTATTTTGCGACTTATTTTTATCAAATTTATTTAATAAATTTTTCTTTTATAAACGAACACTTGTAAACTCTTTTTTTTTGTGTTTCAAAGTCACTCTTTGTTCGTTCAATTTGGAAAATTGAAATATTTTTTTACTTGTGTAAAGAAAAGTTTGTCAATTTTAAATAATTAGTTTAAATATTTTTGTAAATTTCCATTTTTTTTTCTTCAAAATTTCAAAACTTCAAACCAAAAATTAATATTGAAAAATCGAAATTTCTTCCAATTATTGCAAATAGTTTATTTATAAGTATTTTTGCAAGTATTTTCAGACTCAAATTAGTTCATTATTCACTACATAATCAATAATAATCAGACAATCAACAAACAAACTATATTTTTACAATTATTTTGGGACTTATTTTTATCAAATTTATTTAATAAATTTTTCTTTTATAAACGAACACTTGTAAACTCTTTTTTTTTGTGCTTCAAAGTCACTCTTTGTTCCTTCAATTTGGAAAAATTGAAATATTTTTTTTTACTTGTAAAGAAAATTTTGTCAACTTTAAATAATTAGTTTAAATATTTTTGTAAATTTCCATTTTTTTTTCTTCAAAATTTCAAAACTTCAAACCAAAAATTAATATTGAAAAATCGAAATTTCTTCCAATTATTGCAAATAGTTTATTTACTGAGATTTATAAGAGAATTTTTGCAACTATTTTTAGACTCAAATTAGTTCATTATTGACTACATAATCAATAATAATCAGACAATCAACAAAAAAACTATATTTTTACAATTATTTTGGGACTTATTTTTATCAAATTTATTTAATAAATATTTCTTTCACAAATAAACACTTGTAAACTCTTTTTTTTTGTGTTTCAAAGTCACTCTTTGTTCGTTCAATTTGGAAAATTTAAATATTTTTTTACTTCTGTAAAGAAAAGTTTGTCAACTTTAATTAATTAGTTTAAATATTTTTGTAAATTTCCATTTTTTTTCTTCAAAATTTCAAAATTTCAAAACTTCAAACCAAAAATTAATATTGAAAAATCGAAATTTCTTCCAATTATTGCAAATAGTTTATTTATAAGTATTTTTACAAGTATTTTCAGACTCAAATTAGTTCATTATTGACTACATAATCAATAATAATCAGACAATCAACAAAAAAACTATATTTTTACAATTATTTTGGGACTTATTTTTATCAAATTTATTTAATAAATTTTTCCGTTCCATTCCATTTTTTTTTCTTCAAAATTTCAAAACTTCAAACCAAAAATTAATATTGAAAAATCGAAATTTCTTTCAATTATTGCAAATAGTTTAGTTACTGAGATTTATAAGTATTTTCAGACTCAAATTAGTTCATTATTGACTACACTTTTACAATTATTTTAGGATTCAAACGAAATTGTTATTTTTTATCAAATTTATTTAATAAATTTTTAATAAAACTTAATTATTGACTAAAAAATCAACAATAATTGGAATTTTTAAATGATTTAAAATAATTTTGAGACTTAAAACCTAATTTTTGACTAAAACATTAGACTTTTTGCAGATTCTTTTACAATAATTTTGACTGTTAATACTCTCTTATTGAACTTAATTAATTGTGTATAAGTTAAAACATTTTGGTGTACTTGTTCTAAAAGATTGTTTGTGCTTTGTGAATGTTTGTGTAAGTTGAAGGAGTAGTTTAGGGAAACGGCGGCAGCTGCAGGATTAAATCCCGAATTACGTGGACGAAATGTGTGGGTGGTCCTGCGACGTAATCTTTTAAACTAGAAAAGTCGTTTTTATTCCGTGCGACCGGCCATAAGCGCACGAGAACGAACGAACGAAGGAACGTATGTATGTAGTATGCATGCAGGACGAGGAGGCCCACGCCCAGTTAAGTATTAAAGGGGATGCAAAGTGTATGTGAGTATGTGCACCGCAGTAATAAACATGATGTTAAAACAATGATAAGGGTTTCACATTATACCTAGTAGAGGAAGCTTAGCATATCGTAAAAGCGAGAAACGCGCTCACAACGTTGAAATCTTCCTTCCATAATACCTATACACATACATACCAACAACAACATCTACGACCTCGTACGTATTCGGAAGAGGACTGAGAGAGCGTGGTACTTGTAAAACGAGGATATTGTGTGGGGAATTCGGGGAAAAGGAAATAGCGCTCGAATTAAGCATAATAATTTGTAATATGCAGATCGTTGGCAGGCAATAAGCTTGGGTTTCAATGCTTCTTTGCCTCCATCATTTTCAGTAAAATCATCAGCGGATCAATGAATAAAGATTTCTCAAAGTTATTTTTTCCACATAAATCTTGAACAATCCAAAAGAAACCTAAAAGGAAGCAAAACAACAAATAAGAGTAGAGAAAGAACCAATTCGGCAGTAAATTTCCACCGTTACTTTCCGAGACTTACGGTTTTTTTTTTGGTGAAAAGGTGGAAAAAATAAATTTCCTGCTGTTAATTTCTACGGATTCCAATTGATGAAACTCAGCCCATAATTAAGACACGTGCATCACAATTAGCACGATTTCATCGGATTACGTTAACAACAAGTTCACATAACTTACTTTTGTAGTTATGTATTAATCAAAACTTTAATTATTTAATACCTCTCAATTCGTTTGTGTAAATATAATTTTTCTCTAATTATTAAGTTCAGGATTTGTTAATTAAAAGTTCATGACATTTTTAGCAGTATCATTTTTGATAACTCATAGCAGACTAACAGATGACAGTAGGAACTGAAACCTAATGAATTATTTTTTTTAATTAAACTTAATTAATGATTACAAAATCAACAATAAACCTAACTTAAATATTGATGCTAGAATCGTATTGGGATTAATGCGTTTTTTTTTGCACATGAATTGATGTGTCGAATTTTTGGTTTGAAGAACAAGAGGAAAAGATTATTTTGTAAATAAAAGGAGTGGAGAATATTGAAAAAGAAGGAGGAAGGTGGAGGCACGGTATATTTATTAGTTTGGAAAAGGAGTCGAGGATAAATCTTCGTGCAAGGTACGTCATGAAATATTGCGAGCAGATTTATTGCTTTCTAATGGACAGCCAATGTTATATATCTATCTTAAAGCTGCTGCCGGAGTCCCCGTGGACCGACCCAGCTTTTCATCTTTCTGCGAAAAACAGTTTAAAATTTCATGTCTGCGAAACATGCATGCATTCACTTAGTAAAAGTGCACATACGGAATTGTTTAATTGTTAATATGGTACCACTTTGTGCATACATACATTAATTATTTCGCAAGATGCAGCAAGCATTATTTCAACTATAAATTTCAGTGAAAACACTCTAATAGAAAAAGTGCATTTTTTTTTTCTTCAAATCCTCAACTTGATTATCACATTGTCATAAATTTCATCAAAATTAACAAAAGATTTATTTTAGAAAATATAAATATTTGTTATATATTTTTTCTATACATTTTCATACATTTCTAGAAAATTATCTACAAAAAAACATGAAAAATTACAGAAATAATTAAGAAATTATTGTATTTTTTTAATATTGGCTGACAAATAGTAAAATTTTCAAATTTTTTGTTTAAATCTTTTCATTTTGATCTCAAAAATTGTTATTAAAATTAATTATATAATAATTAAAATGTTAGTAATAGAATTGAAAGATTTTGTTGCAGTTTGAGGATTTGATGTGTTTTCATAATATGTTTTAAAAAAAAATTGTTATTTTTTTGAAATTGTTGTGATTTTTATAGATTATTTCAATTGATATGATTATTTTAAATTAAGGAAATTAATAATCTAATGTTTTTGAGGTAATTAGTTTTGAAATTTGCAATAAGACAAAAAAAAATGCGACTTTTACTAAAAAACAAAATGTCTTTTAACGTTTAAAGAAAACTGTTTTTATTACATTTAGAATAATTGTTATTAAACTGTGATACTTTTGGGAATACGCTCGGAAAGTTTCTGTTACATTTTCATACATTTCTAGAAAATTATCTATAAAAAAAACTTGAAAAATTACAGAAATAATTAAGAAATTATTGTATTTTTTTAATATTGGCTGACAAATAGTAAAATTTTCAAATTTTTTGTTTAAATCTTTTCATTTTGATCTCAAAAATTGTATTAAAGTTAATTGTATAATAATTAAAATGTTAGTAATAGAATTGAATGATTTTGCTGAAATTGAAAGATTTTGTTGCAGTTTGAGGATTTGATGTGTTTTCATAATATGTTTTAAAAAATAAATTGATATTTTTTTGAAATTGTTGTGATTATTTCAATTGATGATGATTATTTTAAATAATAAAATTATCTATAAAAAAATATGAAAAATGAATTTTTCATTATTGTTTCAGTTTGAGGATTTGATGTGTTTTCATAGATTATTTCCAAATTACAAATTAATTATTGATTGGAAATATGTTAAAAAAAAATATTGTTGAAAAATTTTGTTATTTTTTTGGAAATTGTTGTTATTTTCATAGATTATTTCAATTGATTATGATTATTTTAAATTTGCTGTAATGGAAATTTAAAATACGACAAAAATTGCGACTTTTACAAAAAAAGTGTCTTTTAACGTTTAAATAAAAACTGCTTTTATTACATTTAGAATAATCGTTATTAAACTGTGATACTTTTGGGAATACGCTCGGAAAGTTTCTGCATTAAAATACGCGTAATATTCGTTAAACTCGCGAGACGTATTTCCACGGAAAGTTGTTTATTGCATAAGCCGTAAAGGAAACTGTGCGCCTTTTGATGTTCTCGTTTCTTTCTTCTTTCGTTATAATGCAGAAGTCTTTGCCTCCTAGGCACTATTTATCTTTCGTTACACTTTGTCGGTCATTATTGGGAAAGTAAGGGAAGTTTTAACTCAGTCTTTGGCAATTGTATTTATAATTCTTTTACGTGAGACGAAAGAGAAAGAGCGTTGAATTAATCATTATTTTATGAAGTAGAAAAGGGACAAGTTTATTAGTATTAAATATAAAATAATGGAAGAGTTTTTTTTTGCAGGCGAAAAAAAAATATGTATGGAATTCGGAGGGTCGTTGAAATATTGCGATGTGTCAGAGAGTAGGCGATGACACGAGAGAGAAAAAAAAGTGAATGAATGAATGAATAAAAACATGTAAATATAAAATGTATATATTTATGTAACGAGAGAAAAAAAAACGGGTTGTCAAACACATTTCGGCCTTTGTCCGTGCGTATTTAACAAAAAAAAAAAACGAAAATTATATATGTATGCAACGTAACGGTGCGTATATTTACGTTGTTGGTACATTCGTTACAAAAAAAAAAACGGAGGACGTGCAAGAGCGAAAGGGCTCTGATAAGGCTCGTTCGTACCTTGATGCCATTAATCATCCGTCCGTGTCGCTCCTCTTCGTAATATTACACTGTTAAACCATTAATAACATACAAAAAAAATTGTATATATGAGAGAGCGATTGCTTTTTGAATGAGACAATTACAACAAAAAAAAAATGTGGACAAACATTGGTGTCTTTCTAAATATTCGTATTTGGAAATAAATAATGAATGTTTTTTTCATATTTCTAAATTTTATTAGGTGAAAATTTCAGGATTTACGAATTGCAGGAAAAGTTTGGGAAACCCTGATGCAGCGAAAGGCATTGAGTCCGATGATAGTTTTTTTTATGAAAGCTTTCAAACTCTCCCTATTAGTACAAGTTTTGAGTGTGTATATGTATAACGGTGTCCGCATTTGAATATTCATTAGGGAATTAGTAAATGAGTATAAAAGGGGGGTTTTAGGAAACGAGAGAATATGTTCGTTTCGACTATACGACCTGAAAATTAAGTCGTTTGCGGATGGGGAAAATGGAATTCGGATGGAAACCCCGAAAAGCGAAGAAGAAATCCCGTCGTTTTATGACCTGACCTCTCTTTCCTCCTCGAGTCCAGAGTCATGAGTTGATTTATACGATTTTTATCGTCGACAGCCTAAATGGCCGTTAACGTGATAAAGTGCAGCATTGATTGTAATTAAGATCTCGGCAAATGTGCTTGGACCTTCTTCTCTGTTTCTCTCGTATATCCGCCAATGGCTTTTTGTTTCCCACTTAGAGCGTAAAACAGCGAACGAGGTCGAACGTTGTTACTTTCCTTCTTCCTCTGAAACAATTATCGACTCTATTTTCTACGAAACTACATACTAACTATTACATTGGATCATTACTTCTATAACTTAGAATGGGTCAAAAGTGGTCAAAACATATCTAAATATAAAGATACATATAATATTGATGTATATAGAGATCTAAAAATTAAGATATGAACATGTAAAAGTGTACATTTCATTATATAACTGTAACTATATAAAATCAAAAAGATATGAAGATTTTAATTTTGTATTTATTGTAGTGAAACAATCTTGAACTTAAACTCGATTTTTATTATTAGTTCTTCTAAAATTTCCTTTTTTTTAGTAGGGCAGCACAAAGTCACATCTTAAGATTTGTTGAAAATATTTATGAATTGTTTTTTATAGCAATCTTTGATACGTTTTTCTTCTTCGCTGCTTTTTTTTTTATCATCGCAGTCATTTTCTATTTAATAATTTAACTATCTCACCAGTGAAAAAACGTTTGTTTTGTGGATTTTGTAAAATAACTAAAAACCTTCCTAAATTAGATGGAAAAAAACAGATTTTTACATAAATACATTTCCTACAAAATAAATGACAAACACTAGTGTTGATCTTCTAGCTATTTTATTGTAGTGTGCATTTCGGGTCATTTTGACCCAAAGGTTGTACTTGTATTATATCTATTTGCCCGTAAAAGTTAAGGAAATAGAAAAATATATAATTATAATTGTGTTAATATGAATTTGGAGATTTATATACAATAATAACTATTCTGGTACAAATGTAGACTTAATGTTACTTTCCTCCCTAAACAATTATCGACGATGTTTTTCTTTTCAAGAATGAGAATGGGTCATTTTGACCCATAGTTAGTACTTGTATTATATCTATTTGTCCGTAAAACTTAAGGAAATAGAAAAATATACAATTAAAATTGTGTTAATATGAACTTTCCTCTCTAAATTATTATCGACGATGCTTTTCTTTTCTAGAATGAGAGTGTACATTTTGGGTCATTTTGACCCATAGTTAGTACTTGTATTATATCTATTTGCCCGTAAAAGTTAAGGAAATAGAAAAATATATAATTATAATTGTGTTAATATGAATTTGGAGATTTATATACAATAATAACTATTCAGGTACAAATGTAGACTGAATGTTAGTTTCCTGTCTAAACTATTATCGACGATTTTTTTCTTTTCTAGAATGAGAGTGTACATTTTGGGTCATTTTGACCCATAGTTAGTACTTGTATTATATTTATTTGTCCATAAAAGTTAATAAAATAGAAAAATATACAGTTATAATTGTGTTAATATAAATTTGGAGATTTAGATACAATAATAACTATTCAGATACAAATGTAGACTGAATATTACTTTCCTCCCTAAACAATTATCGAAGCTATTTTCTACGAAACTACATACTAACTATAACATTGGATCATTACTTCTATAACTTAGAATAGGTCAAAAGTGGTCAAAATATATCTAAATATAAAGATACATATAATATTGATGTATATACTACAATATAGAGGTTGAAATATTAAGATATGATGAAGTATCTTTAATTTATCTTTATATCTCAATTTTGTATGTATTGTAATGAAACAATCTTGAACTTTCGATTTTTATTATTAGTTCTTCTAAAATTTCCTTTTTCAGTAGGTTTGGGGGGCAGCACAAAGTGACAACTTAAGGTTTCTTGAAAATATTTATGAATTGTTTTTCAAAGTAATCTTTGATTCGTTTTTCTTCTTAGCTGCTTTTTTTCATCATCGCAGTCATTTAATAATCTTGGTAATATTAACTATCTCACTAGTGAAAAAAACGTCTTTGTCTAAAGGTTTTGTGGATTTTGTAAAATAAGTAAAAACCTTCCTAAATTAGATAGAAAAAAGCAGATTTTACATACATACATATCCTACAAAATAATCGATAAACCCTAGTGTTGATCTTCTAGCTATTGTAGTGTGCATTTCGGGTCATTTTGACCCAAAGGTAGTACTTGTATTATATTTATATACATACTAACTATTACATTGGATCATTGCTTCTATAACTTAGAATGGGTCAAATGTGGATGAAACATATGTGAATATAAAGATTATTATATAAAGATACACAAATAAAAGTATATATTTAAATATATAACAATAATTATATACAAAAATAATAGATCTTAATTTATCTTTATATCTTAATTTTGTATTTATTGTAATGAAAAAATCTTGAACTTTCGATTTTTATTATTAGTTCTTCTGAAATTTCCTTTTTCAATAGGTTTGGGGGCAGAACAAAGTCACATCTTAAGGTTTCTTGAAAATATTTATGAATTGTTTTTCAAAGCAATCTTAGATTTGTTTTTTTTTCATCATCGCAGTCATTTAATAATCTTGATAATATTAACTATCTCACTAGTGAAAAAAAAAACGTCTTTGTCTAAAGGTTTTGTGAATTTTGTAAAATAACTAAAAACCTTTCTAAATTAAATGGAAAAAAGCAGATTTATGTACATACATTTCCTACAAAATAAACGACAAACCCTAGTGTTCATCTTCTAGCTATTGTAGTGTGCATTTTGACTTGTATTATATTTATTTGTCCATAAAAGTTAAGAAAATAGAAAAATATACAATTATAATTATGTTAACATGAATTTGCAGATTCAAATACAAATGTAGACCGAATGTTAGTTTCTTCCCTAAACTATTATCGACGATGTTTTTTTTTCTTTCTAGAATGTAAAAAAAAAACTACCCCCTCTTACATGGAACAACCGAACGCAGCATATTGCATCTATAAATTAGAATTGGGGGCAATGGAAGAGGAAAGAAAGAAAGAAAAAAAAAAAATATGCGAGAGAGCGTAAGAGAAATGGTCATATTCGACTAGGCAATCAGTCTCCATGATGTGATGAGTCCCCCGAGTGACCTTTTGGCCTCTCCCGTTCTCTTCCCCCTTTTTTCCATGCCTATTACGCCTCACCGCCTAGATGAAGCCTAACACACAAAAAAAATCATTCACACTAACACTAAAACTGCGATTCCGCTGCAAGTTTATTCCATTCCAACGATGATGCACCCCTCGCAACTTTTCGAAAACTGTAAAGCGTATATCGATTCCATGAATTTTAACGAGAACACGGAGTGGATGCTCCTCAGGGGACGTCTTCGCATATACATTTATAGTTTCGAAAAAAAAACTATTCGCATGTAAATTGCTATGCTTATGAAGTATAGTCGGATTCCACATTTTCCGGATGCAGTTAGTTTTACTATATACTTTTTTTGTTTGTTTCTAATGATTTTGGATGGAGACGAAACGCGTTGCTTTTTCGGATGCTGCGCGCAGATTAGAATTAATTGGGACAAGTTTAGTTTTAGTGCAAAAGCTTGTATTATGGAAAGGGTTTAATTCCTTTTTTTTAACGTTTTCTCTTTTGCAAAAACTAGTTTTAATGGAAAAGTCGCGGCGCCGCAGCAGAACGAGAAATTGTATTTACGGTTGACAACGTGTGCATACATGTAAATTAATGGCGAAAAAGCTTTTCTAATTAACAAACTTATTGCGAACGCATTTATAACTGTTTGCAAACTAGTTTTTTTTTTTCTAAAATCATAAATTACAATTTGATACTAAAACTTTTTATATTTTTGTTATTCATTAATGAAATAATTTGTAATGTGTTATTCAATTTTTGATTATGAAATATTTCTGACTATAAATTTGTTAATATAATCGCAACATCCACTTGATATCCATCATCGGTGTTTGCTCTTAAACGTTGGTTTACAACGATGAGTTTAATCCCCGGAATTGTTGTGATTCGCGTCGAGTAGAATCACCGTGCAAACTGACCGATCGGTAATAATAATTGACAGCGGATGCAAAATTTAAACCGAACTTTTCTTGTTTCTCTCGTAACAGTAGAAGGTACAAATCAAATCCAATAACTAGATTTGTTGCAAACAATCTGGATTGCAAATTAATATCGGATTGAACTAATTTCGTTCCGTGATAAATTCTCGGTGTTTTGCGAAAACTTCGTTATAGTACGAAAATCCGAAACAGAAGAAGTAAAACAAACAAACAAACAAAACGAAAAATTTAACAAAACAAAGAACAACGAACAGAACAGAACCGTATGTGTATGCATTTACAATTGAAAAGCGTATTTTAATTAAGGCCTATACGTCTTTGTCTTGCATAATTAACGCAGGTTTTAATCAAGATGGAGCATGTTGAGGAGGGAATGAAAAAAAAAAGTACGAGGAGAAGAGGGAACGGCAATAAAAGAATGCGGCCGAATGTAATTAAACATGATTCCGCTGGGCGATATCTCGAAGCTCCCATTAATAATTCATTAACTCTTATAAGAGATTTTTAGTGCGCTCCACTATTTTCGTTTTTATTCATTTCTTTGCTGCTGCTGCTTCTTTTTTTTTTATTTATTTTTTACGTAATTTTCTTTGCTATTTTTTAATTTCAATTTCGCTCTACTTTACATGATTGAATTAATTATATTTTCAATGGATTTGCAAGGAAAATCCTTAATTTTCGCTCTTAAGTAATTTTCTGTACGTTTTACTTGATTTTTCATTTACTTTTTTAACTTTTCTTTGATTACCGAACTTGAAGTATTTGCTTTACATGATTTTCGCTTATTCTTTTTATATATTAAATATATTTTCTATTTCTTAAAATATGATTTTTTTAAATCATTTTTAAGTTGATTTACAAAATTCTTTTTTTACGTAACTTTCTGTACTTTTTACGTGATGTTCACTTATTTTTTAAAATGATTTTCACAATTCTTTAATGTGATATTCACTCATTTTTTAATGTGATTTTCACCATTTAAAAAAAATAATGATTTTCTCTCTTTTTTCATATTTTTATGTATTTTTACGTGATTTACACAATTCTTTAATGTGATTTCAACGTTTCTTTCTTTACATCATTTTCTGTATTTTTACATGATTTTCTTTATTCTTTAATATTATTTTAACTTTTCTCTCTTTAAGCAATTTTATGTAGATTTTGCACTTACTTTCATCTCGTTCTAACTTTTCTTTGATTACGTAGTATTACATATGTACATTTTCATGATTTTCACTCGTTTTTTAATGTAATTTTCATAATTTTTAATGTGATTTCAACGTTTCTTTCTTTACCTAATTTTCTGCATTTTTATATAATTTTCAGTTATTTTTAAATATGATTTGATATGTATTTTTTATGTGTTTTTCACTACTTTTTAATGAGATTTTCCCAATTCTTTAATGTGATTTGAACTTTTCTCTCTTTACGCAATTTTATGTACGTTTTACTAGATTTTGCACTTACTTTCATCTCGTTCTAACTTTTCTTTGATTACGTAGTATTACATATGCATTTTTTTTCATGATTTTCACTCATTTTTTAATGTGATTTTCACAATTCTTTAATGTGATTTCAACGTTTCTTTCTTTACCTAATTTTCTGCATTTTTACATAATTTTTCTTTAAAAATCTTTAATGTGTTTTGAACTTTTCTATCTTTTTATAATTTTATGTATTTTTCTATGTGTTTTTCACAATTCTTTAATATGATTTTAACTTTTCTCTCTTTACGTAATTTTCTTTCTTTTTTAAATGATGTACACTATGAAAAAAATAATAATTTTCATTATTTTTTACAATTTTTTTTGACAATTTTTGAAAGAAATTTCTGTTTTCTCTTTATTATTTCTTTACATAAAAAATATGTATTATTTACATATCTTTTTTCACTATCTTTCCACTTGATTTTCACCTTTTTTTTTTGCCTTCGAGCAGAATTCGTTTCATAATTTCTGCTGTAAGTGCCCATCCCACTTTGCTGGATGTTTATATAACGGCGACGGGGGTTAATACTGTTAGCCCCGAAATCGCAACTACTATTACTACTACTACCAACCATCCCTGAGCTCCGCCATAATCTGAACTTCGCAACTTAATTTTATTTTCAGCCGGGAAAGTGGATGAGCATACACACGCTGAAGCTTGGTTTTCATTAAACTTTAAACGTAGCACGATAAGTTCCACCCCAAGTACTATTTAATAGTTTGTCCCCCCCCCCTCTCATATTACTATATATTTAAACTCTGCATTATCCACTGATTTAAAATTTACAACATCCACAAAATTACTTAAAATTTAGTAACAATATTTAATATTACACTAAAATTACGTAACTTTTGTTACATTTCATGATTGCGTAAGATGGGCGTCACCCTTACGGAAGTTTTTATTAAACAAAGTTTACTTAATGTTCGTTACGTAACAGCCTTTCATGAATTTCTCGACAACCCCTAAAGGTAAATAAATCATAGACCACTCGTATGAAAGCTGAATATCTCACCTTTCCAACGCGCCTATACACATCTTTGTATTTATATCGAGTCGTCTGTTATAAGCTGAAGAACATTGTTTTCTAGTTTTTATTCTGTTTTTACAGTTTTTCGTGATTTTCTCGACAAATCCTTAAGAGACTTACATCATCGACCACTCGTATGAAAGCTGAATATTTTGTCTTTCCAACAAGCCTACATATATCTTCGTACTGTCATCGAGTCGCCTGCTATGAGCTGTAGAAATTGAAGAAAAAAAAACACATACTTAACGTCTTATACGTAACATTTTTTTTACGATTTTCGAGTTTTCACGTTTTTTTTTTCTTAATTTTACGAATATTACGTAACTTTTGTTGCGTTTCTTAATAGCGTAAGATCGGCGCCACCCTTACGTAATTTTTTTTTAAACATATACACACGCTGAAGCTTGGTTTTCATTAAGCTTTAAACGTAGTACGATAAGTTCCTCCCCAAGTACTATTTAATAGTTTGCACTCCCTCATATTCCTATATATTTAAACTCTGCATTATCCACTGATATAAAATTTACAACATCTACAAAATTACTTAAAATTTAGTAAAATTTAGCTAAAAGTTTAAATCTGTTAAGCACTACTTTTTTTTTCCACTCGAAAATAAACCGATGATGTAAACTGCGGTGCGTTCGAAATGTAATTTAGTTACGAAGCGTGGAGAGTTTTTGTTTTTTGTTATTTTTTTTTTGTTGGTTGGTGGTCGTCGCACATTTATTGGCAAATTAATGCCGTATTGTGCCGGCGTCCTCCATCCAAAAATCGTATTGATTGGATTGTTTATCCGCGATAATTAATTCGCGAATCCGAAGGGCGCAGCGAAATTCCCGGCGCATTTGAACCGAAATGAAATTTAACCGAGTCAATTTGTACGTACGTACATACGCACATGCATATTTCTCATTAATTTAATTCCGAAATGAAGCGCGCACAACCGAACCAACCATACACATACAAATACAAATACGTACACGCACTCAGATGAAAGCGCGTTAGGGTTCAAGTAAATAAAATCAGCGAACGCCAACCAGCAAACATTGTATAACAACAACAGCAACAACATAAAACTGATTCTACTACAGCAGTGGAAGCAGCAACAGAAATATTGTACAATACAATTTGGGATTTGCTGTGTTTTTTTTTGTAACGAGATTTCCGAGCGCGCACAGACGCAACATTAACGTTGACTCTGTTAATTACGTTCATATTAGTTATAATACACCTCATTTTGTGAAACGAAAATAATACAAAGCTCGCATTCTCATCGTAATGTCTGTAATGAAAATAGATGTCGCTGCGTTTATTACGTAATATTTCTCGACAACCCCTTAAGATAATTACATCATCGACCACTCGTATGAAAGCTGAATGTCTCACCTTTCCAACGAGTCTACTTACATCTTCGTATTATCATCGAGTCGCCTGCTATGAGCTGTAGAAATTGAAAAAAAAAAACTTACTTAACGTTTTTTTTTTAGTTATTTTCAGTTTTTCGTCAATTTCTCGATAATTACATCACCGAAAATAATACAAAGCTCGCACTCTCGTCGTAATGTCTGTAATGAAAATAGATGTCGCTGCCATCTATTTGCGTTTGTTACGACATTATTTAGTAAAATATTTCATAAAATATATTTTTTAATTACTTTTACAAAATTAGAAATGTTTAACCAAAAACTCCCGAAGTGTATAAGAGTATAAGAAAGACTTAAGAGTTTTGCAGATATTTATCCAAGGAGGAGACATCGCTAATTGTCGTTGAGCGCGAAAGCAAATCTCGCCGTGCTTTATATACACGTCGCTGCTTAATCGTCCGCTTTATTGTCTTGAAGCATGTTCCTTCTTAAGCTTTACTTAATAAAATACGCGCGTCGCGCGACGTCCTCCGTAATTATCCGGTCTTTACTTTGCCAACTATTTATTACGTCGTCTCCTCATTCCACAAACCATGCACACAAGCAGAAGCAGCAGCAGCAGCAGCATCCAACAATTACTGGACCGAATCAGCGCATTCTGCGGATCCGATTTACTCATTCGCAACCATTCGAAATACACACAAAGAATTTACAATTAACTTGATTACCGATGACGCTAATTTTTTAGTTCCAGCCTTTTCTTACATCTTAAACACTAAATTAGATAATTTAACGTGGAAAATACCAACAATTAACTTAGTAATTAACAGTTTTATTTCTTGTTAATAGCAACATTTAATTTACTAAGAAAGTAAGCTTCCAGAATAATTTTTATTCAAGAAATTATTATTTTTTAAAATCTTAGTAAATTTACTAAATTAAATCAATTTTAATTTACTTTACAACAAAACATTACTTTTTTCTAATGAATTTTGTATTAACATTTAAATAATTACTTTTTTTTAATAAATTTTAATAGTTTTTTTTTAACATCTTGGAAAATAATCTTTAGAAGCAATTATTGGCAATGTTGGAGAAAATACGATGGAAAATATCAAGAATTAACTTAAAACTTAATTTGTCTTTTACAAGAAATTATTATCTTTTAATTCTTACTGATAAACTTAGAAATAAAACTTAGTAAATTCACTAAAATAAATCAAATTTCAATTTACAATAAACATGAAATTTGTCTACTAATAATAATATTACTTCTTTTAGTTAATTTTGTATTAACATTTTAATTTTAGAATTGAGACAATTTTTTTTTTAACATCTTGAAAACAATATTTAATAATTTAATTGTTTTTTTTATCTTTGCAGCTGCAAAAATGTAACTTTGTTTCAACTAAAACTTATATATAACTTATGTTACATATGTGCTTCGAACTGTAGAATTTTGGAAAAAAAGTGAATACGATTTTCGAGTTTTCAGTTTTTATGTTTTTTCTTTTAATTACACTACAATTACGTAACTTTTGTTACATTTCATGATTGCGTAAGATGGGCGTCACCCTTACGTAAGTTTTTATGTAACAAAACTTACGTAATGTTCGTTACGTAACAGAGAAACGACGTTTTTTCAATGTTTTTTCAGTGTTTCATGAATTTCTCGACAACCCCTTAAGATAATTACATCATCGAGCACTGGTATGAAAGCTGAATATCTCACCTTTCCAACGCGCCTAGATACATCTTTGTAGTTTCATCGAGTCGCCTGTTATAAGCAGAAGAACTTTTTTTCTCGTTTTTTATTCAGTTTTTCCAGATTTTCGTGAATTACTCGAGAACCCCTTAAGATAATTACATCATCGACCACTCGTATGAAAGCTGAATATATTTTCTTTCCAACAAGCCTACATACATCTTCGTGCTATCATCGAGTCGCCTGCTATGAGCTGTAAAAATTGAAAAAAAAAACACATACTTAATGTATTGTACATAACAGAGAAATGACGGTTTTCTTTGGGAAAAAATTGAATAGGATTTACTTAATATTCGTTACGTATCGGAGAATACACGATTATTACGATTAGGTCATTTTCAAAATAACCGGCTCATTTAAGAAGTAATATAAGTTTAATCGATTAAGAAATTACTTTTAGCTTTTCTTTTTATTGCGTCCAAAGTGATAAATTGTATAGAAAATCAATGGGATTAATGGAAAATGAAATATGTGGAATATACAAGGGGGTGTTGCAATAAATTAGTCGAGCTGTTAAGTGCACGCAGACATAACTCTTCAACCCCTGAATCGTTGCGTCCACCTCTTGCAAATCTCTTGACATTAGACTCGCTCAAGGGGTGGCAACATATTGCATTTCACCTAAAAAAAAGAAAGAAAGGGAGAGAACAAACTGTTATGACCATCACACGCATCCATCCACATCCACCCTAAAATACTTTCCAGCATACAAAAACCGCAGGTATTCCAAACACCTTCAGCTTAATTAAATTAATTTTGTGTATATTAAAGCGTGCGGTTATCGGGATTTACGGCTAAAAGCGAAATTCCTTCCACATATTTATAATTTTTTTTTGTTTTCACTGAAATTTAATTGCGAATGCTTCAAATTGCTGCTGCTGCTGCTTTATAAAATTTTGTTTTTTTTTTGGGTTGTAAAACGGCGCTCCCCTAATTAAAATGCTAAATATTTAAATGAACCTCCGCCATTCTCTCGGCGTACTACTACAATGTTTCTCGCGAGGAATTTTCGCGATACATAAATTAGGATCGAGACGCGGCAGGACCAGAAAGTACAATGGAAACAAAAGCAAAACCGCGGCAGAGCACATGCATAAGTAACCAGGTAAATGTGCGCCACTCGGGGAAAGTTTTGAACAAGCTTCGATATTCGACGTGCATAAAATACGTATAGAAAAAATATTAAATATGAATGTGTGTTGTATACGTCGGTGGCTTAATTAAATTTTAATTAAGTTATAACATTATAACATTAAGAGCGAAAAAATATGTGTAGGTAGATTTTTTTTATTTATTTATTATATTACATTTGTATACAATCTTTTTTTCGGAAACTGCTTTTGTAAACTTGCTTTATTACACAAAAGTTTTTCAGTTAAAATGTTAATTAAATTTTGATTGCAATTTTTGTGTAGAAAGAAAATTTTATATTTTTTTTTACATTTTTCTTTTTCAATAATATATTTTATTATATCAACAATTAATTGAAATTGATTACTTTTAAATAATTCTAATTGGTATTATCTAAATTTTCAAATATTTAAAATCGAAGTTTATCAAAGATATTTTCAATAACCTTAACGATTTTTTTATTGAAATTTACAATTTTCAAATAGATAAAACTCAAATTTTTCATTCTTCACTTCTGATAAATGAAAGATATTTTCAATAATCTTAACGACTTTTTCTTAAAATTTACAATTTTCAAATATATAAAATTCAAATTTTTCATATCTACTTCTTCGCTTCTTATAAATCAAAGATATTTTCAATAATCTTAACGATTTTTTCTTAAAATTTACAATTTTCTTCGCTTATAAAATTTATAAATTTCAAATAAATAAAATTCAAGTTTTTCAATGTCTTCTTCAACACTTCTGATAAATCAAAGATACTTTCAATAATCTTACGACTTTTTCTTAAAATTTACAATTTTCAAATTTATAAAATTCAATTTTTTTACCGTTTTCTTTACTTATAAATAAATCACAGATATTTTCAATAACCTTAACGATTTTTTCTTAAAATTTATAATTTACAAATAAATAAAATTCAAATTTTTTATCGTTTTCTTCGCTTCTAATAATTCAAAGATATTTTCAATAATCTTAACAATTTTATCTTAAAATTTATAATTTTCAAATATATAAAATTCAAGTTTTTTTATAGTTTTCTTCACTTCTAATAAATCAAAGATATTTTCAATAATCTTAACGAGAAAAAGAATTTTAAGAAAAAGAATTTACAATTTTCAAATATATAAAATTCGTGTTTTCAGTGATTAAATTTTCTATCAAAATTTTCAAAAATATTAAATAAAATGAAATATTGAAGTACTTTCTATTTAATTTTAGTTAAAATAATAGAAAAAATTTAAATAAAATTAAAATATGTTTATTCTCTTCTTTTTTTAATCGAAAGATGGAACCACTTAAGTACGTGACTAATTAAGGTATTAACATTCATTTTTTTTTTAATCAAAAGCTACAAATCGGATTACGCGATTTTTTTAGGTAATCCGAAAACAATAATCCCCTCTTCGACTTATCCTCAAAATGAATCCAATATTTCCTCCATCCTCCATCGAAATTAATTGCTCTAAAACGTTTTTTTATTACCACAATTTTCTTTTATCTTAATTTTTAATTAAACCTATTAATTACAATTATAAATTTAAAGTAAAGTTATTGTAATGAGATTCTCTTATAATATAATATAAAAAAGTAAGTAGAATTGATTTTTAGCTAATTTTATTGAAATTATTTGTTAATTATTACTTTCCAATCAGCTTTACAAATCAACTATAATCAATGTATACAAAAACATTTATAATTGACAATAAATTAAAGGATATTTTCGATTATGATTTCCAACAATGCAAGCATTAATTATCGGTAATTATAAATTAACGGTCTTTATAAATGTGTGTATGTAATTTACGATTCGGGATAATACGAGTTATTTTTTTTATATATATATTTTTGTTATTATTTTCTTTCCGAATCGATGATTCCGACAAAGCGAAAATAATTAATTATTTATTCACTTTTATGCAAATACAATTGGCAACGGATGATAATGTAAATCGTGCGCCGCATCCAGCAGAATCAACAAATAAATACGGCTTAATGGAAATACTAATTACCTACAGATTTATACACACAACAACAAAAAAAAAAGAAGCAAATCATTCTACCCATCCTCTACACATAATTAATAACCCTTTTTCCGACTGTTTTCATTTACACTTTCCTAAATCGATTATATAAATTCATTTTGTAATTACGAATTAAAGGATTTACGGATTATTGAAAATAAACGACGAAAACAATTCACACTTCCCAAAATCGGTTAGACAATTGAATTTTATTATTATGAAACAGATTTATTGATTATTGAAAAACAGAGTTCATAAGTAAAATTATTTTAAAAATCTATTTTGGTTAATTAAAATTGAAATTTTCTACAGCAAATCCAAACCGCACTCTGCGACGTATATTATGTAATTAAACATAATTAATTTTAATTTTATTT
Source organism: Nicrophorus vespilloides (assembly GCF_001412225.1). Taxonomy (NCBI): domain Eukaryota; kingdom Metazoa; phylum Arthropoda; class Insecta; order Coleoptera; family Silphidae; genus Nicrophorus; species Nicrophorus vespilloides. Next base: position 20,836 of record NW_017095781.1, read on the forward strand.
ACGTTTGTTGAAGAAGGTTTATCTTGTTGTTGAAGATTGAACTTTAATGCGGGTTTTTTTTTGCTTGGTCTGCGCCCTTTTTTTTTGTCCTCTCGTTATTTACGAGGTGGTTTTTGGGGTTTGTGCGTATTTGCAGCGTCCGAAAACGCTTGGACCATTAGTGCGTAGAAAATAAGACGGGTGAGAGAAAAGTTATGGTCGGAATTCGTACAGAAATCTTCGCATTTCGAGAAAGAATGAACAAAAAAAAGCACGCGCCTGTTTGTTCACGTAATAGAAAGAAAAAAAGTAAAATTTACTGACTGGGATGTTTTATACCAACCAAGGAAACTATCCTCCCTTTACTTTAAGTTTATTTATTATCTTCTATCAAACTTTGGCGAATGACATTTTAAAGGCGGGATTCGAAGAAAGAATTATAGTTTATCTAATGATTGAGGGTTGTTGGTGGATGCGCAGGGTTCTGATTGCGTTTAATAAAAGATGATCTGTGCGAGGGCGGATCAAGTGGGTGTAGGTTACCACACATGCTAAAACTATACAGGAACGTTCCAGAATGTGACACAGAGACAAAGCAATATCATCCCTTAGTCGAAGTGGGTGTGGGTGTGTGGAGGAGGGTTACCAAGCCGCAACACTGGGAGACTTGAGATGTCTTCTGGGAAATTCTTAGCGCAGCCGACAATCAATACTCCGTTCACACATACGCAAACTATAGTGCAATTTGTCCTTTGGAGAATAGAAGATAAAAAAAAAGAAAACGAGAAAAAAAAAGTAAAGGGAGGAGAAAGAAATAAGGTAGCGAATGAGATGGGACAAAAGGAAGTCGCAATGTTTGAATGCAAACATCATATACGGGGAAAGTTAGGCAAAAATCTTCATCCTTCCCTTCAGGATGTCCTCCAGGATTAACTTTATTTTCAGACCGGCATAAGCAAACACCGCGCGGCGTTTCCGGTCAATGAGCAATTCCTCCTTTTCCAGAAGAGATCTCTTCTCCGTCTCTACTTTCCTATGTACATAAACACAATACATGCATGGATGTACACTGAAAAACACATATATTTTACGACTGATCTGCACTAAAATTTATATATTTCATGAACGTTTTTCGATCCTCATCATTACTACCCTCGGTTTTTAATAAAACAAACCAAAATAAAAGGTTATAATAAACCTGAATAAAAATCTGAAATAAAAGGTGGCGCAAAAGTAATGTCATAATTTGAATTTGCTAAGAAACAAAAAAAAAGATGTTGTCCCTTTACATGTTGTCCAAGTAACGTAATTAAGCTCTCGCTTATTTTTGGTAATAACGTCATTAGCAACCAAGATTTATCCTTAGTAAGACACTATTATTGTTAATTGTCTAATTCTTATTGAAATATTAACAAGATTTTGACAGCTTATAACAGGATAAAGAAAATAGGTATAAATCTTTAAATATGCTCAAATTAAAGCCAGAACATTTAACTTTAATTAGAGTATACAAATATACAATTAGTGTGATTAGTTAGCCAGTAATATAATAAAATGTGAAGACATTTCCTCTCTTCATCATATCCAAATCTGAAATACAAGGTGGCGCAAAAGTAATGTCATAATTTGAATTTGCTTAGAAACAAAAAAAAAGATGTTGTCCCTTTTCATGTTGTCCAACTAAAGTAAGTAAGCTCTCGCTTATTTTGGTAATAACGTCATTAGCAACCAAGATTTATCCTTAGTAAGACACTATTATTGTTAATTGTCTAATTCTTATTGAAATATTAACAAGATTTTGACAGCTTATAACAGGATAAAGAAAATAGGTACAAAACTTTAAATATGCTCAAATTAAAGCCAGAACATTTAACTTTAATTAGAGTATACAAACATACAATTAGTGTGATTAGTTAGCCAGTAATATAATAAAATGTGAAGACATTTCCTCTCTTCATCATATCCAAATCTGAAATACAGGGTGGCGCAAAAGTAATGTCATAATTTGAATTTGCTTAGAAACAAAAAAAAAATATGTTGTCACTTTTTCATGTTGTCCAACTAACGTAATTAAGCTCTCGCCTATTTTTGGTAATAACGTCATTAGCAACCAAGATTTATCCTTAGTAAGACACTGTTATTGTTAATTGTCTAATTCTTATTGAAATATTAACAAGATTTTGACAGCTTATAACAGGATAAAGAAAATAGGTACAAAACTTTAAATATGCTCAAATTAAAGCCAGAACATTTAACTTTAATTAGAGTATTCAAACATACAATTAATGTAATTAGTTAGCCTGTAATATAATAAAATGTGAAGACATTACCTCTCTTCATCAACAATTTTTTCTCTTTTTGTGTGTGTAATAGCCACCTGATTTTGGTAATAACGTCCTTGGTAACAGTAAGATATTCTTATTTTTAATTCTCTAATTGTTATTGAAAATGTAACTAGATTTTGACAGCTTATAACAGGATAAAGAAAATAGGTACAAATCTTTAAATATGCTCAAATTAAAGCCAGAACATTTAAGTTTA